>NW_028115828.1:0-21333 GCF_964273445.1 Streptopelia decaocto
CGTTCCGCTCCGGGTTCACTTTGACCCCGTTTTAACCGATTTCCCCGTTTTTCCCTCATTTTTCCCCAATGTCCGATCCCGTGGTGCCCGCGTTCCGCTCCGGGTTCACTTTAACCCCGTTTTAACCGATTTCCCCCGTTTTTCCCTCATTTTTCCCCAGATGTCCGATCCCGTGGTGCCCGTGTTCCGCTCCCGGGTTCACTTTGACCCCGTTTTAACCGATTTCCCCGTTTTTCCCCCGTTTTCCCCCGTTTTTCCCTCATTTTTTCCCAGATGTCCGATCCCGTGGTGCCCGCGTTCCGCTCCGGGTTCACTTTAACCCCGTTTTAACCGATTTCCCCGTTTTTCCCTCATTTTTCCCAGATGTCCGATCCCATCGTGCCCACGTTCCGCTCCGGGTTCATTTTAACCCCGTTTTAACCAATTTCCCCTGTTTTCCCCTCATTTTCCCCATTGTCCGATCCCGTGGTGCCCGCGTTCCGCTCCGGGTTCACTTTGACCCCGTTTTAACCGATTTCCCCCGTTTTTCCCTCATTTTTCCCAGATGTCCGATCCCATCGTCCCCACGTTCTGCTCCGGGTTCACTTTGACCCCGTTTTAACCGATTTCCCCCGTTTTTCCCTCATTTTTCCCCAATGTCCGATCCCATGGTTCCCGCGTTCTGGTCCGGGTTCACTTTAACCCCGTTTTAACCGATTTCCCCCGTTTTTCCCTCATTTTTCCCTCATTTTTCCCCAGATGTCCGATCCCATCGTGCCCGTGTTCTGCTCCGGGTTCACTTTGACCCCCGTTTTAACCGATTTCCCCCGTTTTTGCCCCGTTTTCCCAGGATGTCCGATCCCATCGTGCCCGTGTTCTGCTCCGGGGTTTCGGCGCAGCTGCAGCGGGCGCGCGCGCGGGCGGAGGGATCCGGGCGGCACGAGGCGGCGCTGCGGTTCCAGGGCCAGGACTACGCGCGGCTGGCGGAGGAGGCGCGGCGCGCGGGGACGCTGTTCCGAGACCCCGCCTTCCCCGCCGGCCCCGCCTCCCTCGGCTTCCGCGAGCTCGGGCCGGCGAGCGCCAAGACCCGGGCGTCACCTGGAAGCGGCCGCCGGTGCGCGCGGAACGGGGCCAATGGGCGCTAATTGGGGCTAATTGGGGTTCATTGGGGTTCATTGAGGGACTGAGTGGGCGAGGGGTTAATTAATGAACCGATGGTCCGCGGGGAAGGGGTGGGGTCATTAATGAACTAATAACAGCCCGCAGGGGGCGAGGAATGAGGGGTTAATTGATGAGCTAATTAACTGCCCACGGTGGGCGGGGTTAATTAATTAACGAATTAACGGCCCACAATGAGTGGGGAGTGAGGGGTTAATTGATGAACTAATTAACGGCTCACAGTGAGTGGGGCTGACTAATGAACTAATTAATGGGCCATGGTGAGTGGGGAATGAGGGGTTAATTAATGAACTAATTAACTGCCCACGGTGGGCGGGGTTAATTAATTAACGAATTAACGGCCCACAATGAGTGGGGAGTGAGGGGTTAATTGATGAACTAATTAACGGCTCACAGTGAGTGGGGCTGATTAATGAACTAATTAACGGCCCATGGTGAGTGGGGAATGTGAGGTTAATTAATTAACGAATGGGCACTAATTAAGCATGGGCGGGGGGCGGCTCCATCTACGGCACCGAAATAATGGAAAGAACCAGATTTGGAGGGATTTTGGGGCATTTTGGGCTGATTTGGGGGCATTTTGGGTCATTTTGGGCTGTTTTTGGCTGTTCCAGGAGCTGTGTCCGCACCCCCAGTTCCTCGTGGTGATTTTGGGCTGATTTTGGGTCATTTTGGGTCATTTTGGGCTGGTTTTGGCTGTTTCAGGAGCTGTGTCCGCACCCCCAGTTCCTCGTGGTGATTTTGGGTCATTTTGGGCTGATTTTGGGCCATTTTGGGTCATTTTGGGCTGGTTTTGGCTGTTCCAGGAGCTGTGTCCACACCCCCAGTTCCTCGTGGTGATTTGGGTCATTTTGGGCTGATTTTGGGTCATTTTGGGTCATTTTGGGCTGTTTTTGGCTGTTCCAGGAGCTGTGTCCGCACCCCCAGTTCCTCGTGGTGATTTTGGGGCGATTTGGGCTGATTTTGGGTCATTTTGGGTCATTTTGGGCTGTTTTTGGCTGTTCCAGGAGCTGTGTCCGCACCCCCAGTTCCTCGTGGTGATTTTGGGCTGATTTTGGGCCATTTTGGGTCATTTTGGGCTGTTTTTGGCTGTTCCAGGAGCCGTGTCCGCACCCCCAGTTCCTCGTGGTGATTTTGGGGCATTTTGGGCTGATTTTGGGCTGATTTTGGGTCATTTTGGGTCATTTTGGCTGTTCCAGGAGCTGTGTCCGCACCCCCAGTTCCTCGTGGTGATTTTGGGTCATTTTGGGTCATTTTGGGTCATTTTGGGTCATTTTGGCTGTTCCAGGAGCTGTGTCCGCACCCCCAGTTCATCGTGGTGATTTTGGGTCATTTTGGGCCATTTTGGGCCATTTTGGGCTGGTTTTGGCTGTTCCAGGAGCTGTGTCCGCACCCCCAGTTCCTCGTGGTGATTTTGGGTCATTTTGGGCCATTTTGGGTCATTTTGGGCTGTTTTTGGCTGTTCCAGGAGCTGTGTCCGCACCCCCAGTTCCTCGTGGTGATTTTGGGCCATTTTGGGTCATTTTGGGTCATTTTGGCTGTTCCAGGAGCTGTGTCCGCACCCCCAGTTCCTCGTGGTGATTTTGGGTCATTTTGGGCTGATTTTGGGTCATTTTGGGTCATTTTGGCTGTTCCAGGAGCTGTGTCCGCACCCCCAGTTCATCGTGGTGATTTTGGGCTGATTTTGGGCCATTTTGGGTCATTTTGGGTCATTTTGGCTGTTCCAGGGGCTGTGTCCGCACCCCCAGTTCCTCGTGGTGATTTTGGGCCATTTTGGGTCATTTTGGGTCATTTTGGCTGTTCCAGGAGCTGTGTCCGCACCCCCAGTTCATCGTGGACGGCGCCACCCGCACGGACGTTTGCCAGGGGGCTCTGGGTACGGCCAGTTTGCCCAATTTTCCTCCTTTTTGCCCCAAAACGGGGCTTCACCAAATCGAGCTTCATTTCTTGATTTCCCCACCCCAGGCCTGTGTGTGTTTTGCCCAATTCTGCCTGTTTTCACCCCAAAAGGCGCCTGCTGGCTGCTGGCGCCATCGCTCCCTCTCACTATATCTGTTGTTTTGCCCAATTTCCCGTGTTTTCACCCCAAAGGGGACTGCTGGCTGCTGGCGCCATCGCTCACTCACACTTACCCTATTTTTGCCCAATTTCCCGTGTTTTCGCCCCAAAGGGGACTGCTGGCTGCTGGCGGCCGTGGCGTCGCTGATGCTCTGTGTTTTTGCCCAATTTCGCCTGTTTTCACCCCAAAGGGGACTGCTGGCTGCTGGCGGCCGTGGCGTCACTGACACTGTGATTTTGCCCAATTTCCCGTGTTTTTGCCCCAAAGGGGACTGCTGGCTGCTGGCGGCCGTGGCGTCGCTGACACTGTGTGATTTTGCCCAATTTCCCGTGTTTTTGCCCCAAAGGGGACTGCTGGCTGCTGGCGGCCGTGGCGTCACTGACACTGTGTGATTTTGCCCAATTTCCCGTGTTTTCACCCCAAAGTGCCTGCTGGCTGCTGGCGGCCGTGGCGTCACTGACGCTGTGTGATTTTGCCCAATTTCCCGTGTTTTCGCCCCAAAGGGGACTGCTGGCTGCTGGCGGCCGTGGCGTCGCTGACACTGTGTGATTTTGCCCAATTTCCCGTGTTTTTGCCCCAAAGGGGACTGCTGGCTGCTGGCGGCCGTGGCGTCGCTGACACTGTGTGATTTTGCCCAATTTCGCCTGTTTTTGCCCCAAAGGGGACTGCTGGCTGCTGGCGGCCGTGGCGTCGCTGACACTGTGTGATTTTGCCCAATTTCCCGTGTTTTCGCCCCAAAGGGGACTGCTGGCTGCTGGCGGCCGTGGCGTCGCTGACACTGTGTGTGATTTTTGCCCAATTTCCCCTGTTTTCACCCCAAAGGGGACTGCTGGCTGCTGGCGGCCGTGGCGTCACTGACACTGTGATTTTTGCCCAATTCTGTGTGTTTTCGCCCCAAAGGGGACTGCTGGCTGCTGGCGGCCGTGGCGTCGCTGACACTGTGATTTTGCCCAATTTCCCGTGTTTTCGCCCCAAAGGGGACTGCTGGCTGCTGGCGGCCGTGGCGTCGCTGACACTGTGTGATTTTGCCCAATTTCCCCTGTTTTTGCCCCAAAGGGGACTGCTGGCTGCTGGCGGCCGTGGCGTCGCTGACCCTGAGCCCGCGGCTCCTGCGCCGGGTGGTGCCGCCGGGGCAGAGCTTCAGCTTCCAACGCGGCTACGCCGGCATCTTCCACTTCCAGGTGCGCCAAAAACGCCCATTTCCGCCCAAAACCCCCCATTTCCACCCAAAACCCCCCATTTCCACCCAAAACCCCCCGTTTCCACCCAATCCGGGCTCCCCGCCCCACCTGGGGGTTCCCACCTCATTCTGGGGCTCCGCCCCCAAACCCCATTTCCCCCCATTTCCCCCCAACCCCATTTCCCCCCTAAACCCCATTTCCACCCCATTTCCTCCAAACCCCATTTCCCCCCAAATCCCCAATTTCCACCCATTTCCCCCTAAAGCGCATTTCCCCAATTTCACCCCATTTCCCCCCAAATCCCCCATTTCCCCCCAAATCCCCAATTTTCCCCCATTTCCCCCAATTTCCCCCAAATCCCCAATTTCCCCCCATTTCCCCCTAAAGCCCATTTCCCCAATTTCACCCCATTTCTCCCCAACCCCATTTTCCCCAAACCCCATTTCCTCCAAACCCCATTTCCCCCCAAATCCCCAATTCCACCCATTTCCCCCTAAAGTGCATTTCCCCAATTTCCCCCCATTCCCCCCATTTCCCCCCTTTCCCCCAATTCCCCCCATTTCCTCCTAAAGGCCATTTCCCCCCGATTTTATCCCATTTCTCCCCATTTCGCCCAAGCTCCATTTCCCCCCATTTCCTCCAAACCCCATTTCACCCCATTTCCCCCCAAACCCCAAATTTTCCCCCCATTTCCCCCAATTTCACCCCATTTCCCCCAAATCCCATTTCCCCCCAAATCCCCAATTTCCCCCTAAAGCGCATTTCCCCAATTTCACCCCATTTCACCCCAATTTTACCCCATTTCCCCCAATTTCCCCCCATTTCCTCCAAACCCCATTTCCCCCCATTTCCCCCCAAATCCCCAATTTCCCCCCATTTCCCCCTAAAGCCCATTTCCCCAATTTCACCCCATTTCCCCCAATTTCACCCCATTTCCCCCCAATTTTACCCCATTTCCCCCCAACCCCAATTTCCCCCCAACCCCAATTTCCCCCCAATTTCCCATTTCCCCCCATTTTTGGGTCAGATCTGGCCATTTGCCGCATGTCCGGACGTGGTTTTCCCCCCATTTCCCCCGTTTTTGGTCACATCTGGCAGTTTGGCGAGTGGCCGGACGTGGTTCTCACCCCATTTCCCCCCATTTCCCCCATTTTTGGGTCAGATCTGGCCGTTTTCCACATGTCCAGACGTGGTTTTCCCCCCATTTCCCCCGTTTTTGGTCAGATCTGGCAGTTTGGCGAGTGGCCGGACGTGGTTTTCCCCCCATTTCCCCCATTTTTGGGGCAGATCTGGCCATTTGCCGCATGTCCGGACGTGGTTTTCCCCCCATTTCCCCCATTTTTGGTCAGATCTGGCAGTTTGGCGAGCGGCCGGATGTGGTTTTCACCCCATTTTCGGGTCAGATCTGGCAGTTCGGCGAGTGGCCGGACGTGGTTTTCCCCCCATTTCCCCCGTTTTTGGTCACATCTGGCAGTTTGGCGAGTGGCCGGACGTGGTTTTCCCCCCATTTCCCCCCATTTCCCGTATTTTCGGGTCAGATCTGGCAGTTTGGCGAGTGGCCGGACGTGGTTTTCCCCCCATTTCCCCCATGTCCCCCCGTTTTTGGTCAGATCTGGCAGTTTGGCGAGTGGCCAGACGTGGTTTTCCCCCCATTTTGCCCCATTTCCCCCGTTTTTGGTCAGATCTGGCAGTTCGGCGAGTGGCCGGACGTGGTTTTCCCCCATTTCCCCCGTTTTCGGTCAGATCTGGCAGTTTGGCGAGTGGCCGGACGTGGTTTTCCCCCCATTTCCCCCCATTTCCCCCATTTTCGGGTCAGATCTGGCAGTTTGGCGAGTGGCCGGACGTGGTTTTCCCCCCATTTCCCCCCATTTCCCCCGTTTTTGGTCAGATCTGGCAGTTTGGCGAGTGGCTGGACGTGGTTTTCACCCCATTTTCGGTCAGATCTGGCAGTTTGGCGAGTGGCCGGACGTGGTTTTCCCCCCATTTCCCCCATTTTCGGGTCAGATCTGGCCGTTTTCCACGTCTGGACGTGGTTTTCCCCCCATTTCCCCCATTTTTGGTCAGATCTGGCCGTTTGCCGCATGTCCAGACGTGGTTTTCCCCCCATTTCCCCCATTTTTGGTCAGATCTGGCAGTTTGGCGAGTGGCCGGACGTGGTTCTCACCCCATTTCCCCCCATTTCCCCTATTTTCGGGTCAGATCTGGCCGTTTTCCACATGTCCAGACGTGGTTTTCCCCCATTTCCCCCGTTTTTGGTCAGATCTGGCAGTTTGGTGAGCGGCCAGACGTGGTTTTCCCCCCATTTCCCCCCATTTCCCCCATTTTCAGGTCAGATCTGGCAGTTTGGCGAGTGGCCGGACGTGGTTTTCCCCCCATTTCCCCCATTTTTGGGGCAGATCTGGCCGTTTTCCACATGTCTGGACGTGGTTTTCCCCCCATTTCCCCCATTTTTGGTCAGATCTGGCAGTTTGGCGAGTGGCCGGACGTGGTTTTTCCCCCATTTCCCCCCATTTCCCCCATTTTTGGGTCAGATCTGGCAGTTTGGCGAGTGGCCAGACGTGGTTTTCACCCCATTTCCCCCATTTCCCCCGTTTTTGGTCAGATCTGGCAGTTTGGCGAGTGGCCGGACGTGGTTTTCCCCCCATTTCCCCCCATTTCCCCCGTTTTTGGTCAGATCTGGCAGTTTGGCGAGTGGCCGGACGTGGTTTTCCCCCCATTTCCCCCCATTTCCCCCGTTTTTGGTCAGATCTGGCCGTTTTCCACATGTCCAGACGTGGTTTTCCCCCCATTTCCCCCGTTTTTGGTCAGATCTGGCAGTTTGGCGAGTGGCCGGACGTGGTTCTCACCCCATTTCCCCCCATTTCCCCCATTTTCGGGTCAGATCTGGCAGTTCGGCGAGTGGCCGGACGTGGTTTTCCCCCATTCCCCCCGTTTTTGGGTCAGATCTGGCCGTTTTCCACATGTCCAGACGTGGTTTTCCCCCCATTTCCCCCGTTTTTGGTCAGATCTGGCAGTTCGGCGAGTGGCCGGACGTGGTTTTCCCCCCATTTCCCCCATTTTTGGTCAGATCTGGCAGTTTGGCGAGTGGCCGGACGTGGTTTTTCCCCCATTTCCCCCGTTTTTGGTCAGATCTGGCAGTTTGGCGAGTGGCCGGACGTGGTTTTCCCCCCATTTCCCCCCATTTCCCCCATTTTCGGGTCAGATCTGGCAGTTTGGCGAGTGGCCGGACGTGGTTTTCCCCCCATTTCCCCCCATTTCCCCCGTTTTTGGTCAGATCTGGCAGTTTGGCGAGTGGCCGGACGTGGTTTTCCCCCCATTTCCCCCATTTTTTGGGTCAGATCTGGCAGTTTGGCGAGTGGCCGGACGTGGTTTTCCCCCCATTTCCCCCCATTTCCCCTATTTTCGGGTCAGATCTGGCAGTTTGGCGAGTGGCCGGACGTGGTTTTCACCCCGTTTTTGGTCAGATCTGGCAGTTCGGCGAGCGGCCGGACGTGGTTCTCACCCCATTTCCCCCGTTTTTGGTCAGATCTGGCAGTTTGGCGAGTGGCCGGACGTGGTTTTCCCCCCATTTCCCCCCATTTCCCCCGTTTTTGGTCAGATCTGGCAGTTTGGCGAGTGGCCGGACGTGGTTTTCCCCCCATTTCCCCCCATTTCCCCCGTTTTTGGTCAGATCTGGCAGTTTGGCGAGTGGCCGGACGTGGTTTTCCCCCCATTTCCCCCCATTTCCCCCATTTTCGGGTCAGATCTGGCCGTTTGCCGCATGTCCGGACGTGGTTTTCCCCCCATTTCCCCTATTTTTGGGTCAGATCTGGCAGTTCGGCGAGTGGCTGGACGTGGTGGTGGACGACCTGCTGCCCACGCGGGACGGGCGGCTGCTCTTCGTGCACTCGGCCGAGGGCTCCGAGTTCTGGTCGGCGCTGCTGGAAAAGGCCTATGCCAAGTAACCCCCCTCCCCCACCCCCCCGCGCGCGTTTTGGGCCGAAAAGCGGCCGTTTTGGTGACTTGGCGCCCCAGGGTCAACGGCTGCTACGAGGCGCTGGCGGGCGGCAGCACGGCCGAGGGCTTCGAGGATTTCACCGGCGGCGTCACCGAGACCTTCGACCTGCGGCGCCCGCCGCGCGGGCTCTTCGGCATCGTGCTGGAGGCGCTGGAGCGCGGCTCGCTGCTCGGCTGCTCCATCGACGTGAGTTTGGGGGGAAAAACCCGCTTTTTGGGGCTTAAACTGCTGCTCGGCTGCTCCATCGACGTGAGTTTGGGGGGAAAAACCCGCTTTTTGGAGCTTAAACTGCTGCTCGGCTGCTCCATCGACGTGAGTTTGGGGGGAAAAACCCGCTTTTTGGGGCTTAAACTGCTGCTCGGCTGCTCCATCAACGTGAGTTTGGGGGGAAAACTCACCATTTTGGGGCTTAAACTGCGGTTCTGGCTGCTCCATCAACATGAGTTTTGGGGCGAAAAACCCGCTTTTTGCGGCTTAAACTGCTGCTCGGCTGCTCCATCGACGTGAGTTCGGGGGGAAAAACCCGCTTTTTGGGGCTTAAACTGCTGCTCGGCTGCTCCATCGACGTGTTTTGGGGGAAAAACCCGCTTTTTGGGGCTTAAACTGCTGCTCGGCTGCTCCATCGATGTGAGTTTTGGGGGGAAAACTTGCGGTTTTGGGGCTTAAACTGCTGCTCGGCTGCTCCATCGACGTGAGTTTGGGGGAAAAACCCGCTTTTTGGGGCTTAAACTGCTGCTCGGCTGCTCCATCGATGTGAGTTTTGGGGGGAAAACTTGCGGTTTTGGGGCTTAAACTGCTGCTCGGCTGCTCCATCGACGTGAGTTTGGGGGGAAAAACCCGCTTTTTGGGGCTTAAACTGCTGCTCGGCTGCTCCATTGACGTGAGTTTGGGGGGAAAACTCACCGTTTTGGGGCTTAAACTGCGGTTCTGGCTGCTCCATCGATGTGTTTTGGGGGAAAAACCCGCTTTTTGGGGCTTAAACTGCGGTTCTGGCTGCTCAGCTGCTCCATCAACGTGAGTTTTGGGGGGAAAACTTGCGGTTTTGGGGCTTAAACTGCTGCTCGGCTGCTCCATCAACGTGAGTTTGGGGGGAAAACCCCGCTTTTTGGGGCTTAAACTGCTGCTCGGCTGCTCCATCGACGTGAGTTTGGGGGGAAAAACCTGCTTTTTGGGGCTTAAACTGCTGCTCGGCTGCTCCATCGACGTGAGTTTGGGGGGAAAACCCGCGGTTTGGGGCTTAAACTGCGGTTCTGGCTGCTCCATCGACGTGTTTTGGGGGAAAAACCCGCTTTTTGGGGCTTAAACTGCTGCTCGGCTGCTCCATCGACGTGAGTTTGGGGGAAAAACCCGCGGTTTGGGGCTTAAACTGCTGCTCGGCTGCTCCATCGACGTGAGTTTGGGGGGAAAAACCCGCTTTTTGGGGCTTAAACTGCTGCTCGGCTGCTCCATCGACGTGAGTTCGGGGGGAAAAACCCGCTTTTTGGGGCTTAAACTGCTGCTCGGCTGCTCCATCAACGTGAGTTTGGGGGGAAAACTCACCGTTTTGGGGCATAAACTGCGGCTCTGGCTGCTCCATCGATGTGAGTTTGGGGGGAAAACTCACCGTTTTGGGGCTTAAACTGCGGTTCTGGCTGCTCGGCTGCTCCATCAACATGAGTTTTGGGGCGAAAAACCCGCTTTTTGCGGCTTAAACTGCGGCTCTGGCTGCTCCATCGACGTGAGTTTGGGGGAAAAACCCGCAGTTTGGGGCTTAAACTGCGGTTCTGGCTGCTCAGCTGCTCCATCGATGTGAGTTTTGGGGGGAAAACTTGCGGTTTTGGGGCTTAAACTGCTGCTCGGCTGCTCCATCGACGTGAGTTTGGGGGGAAAAACCCGCTTTTTGGGGCTTAAACTGCTGCTCGGCTGCTCCATCGACGTGAGTTTGGGGGGAAAAACCCGCTTTTTGGGGCTTAAACTGCTGCTCGGCTGCTCCATCGACGTGAGTTTGGGGGAAAAACCCGCTTTTTGGGGCTTAAACTGCTGCTCGGCTGCTCCATCGACGTGAGTTTGGGGGGAAAAACCTGCTTTTTGGGGCTTAAACTGCTGCTCGGCTGCTCCATCGACGTGAGATTGGGGGGAAAACTCATGGTTTTGGGGCTTAAACTGCGGTTCTGGCTGCTCCATTGACGTGAGTTTGGGGGGAAAAACCCGCTTTTTGGGGCTTAAACTGCTGCTCGGCTGCTCCATCGACGTGAGTTTTGGGGGGAAAACTCACCGTTTTGGGGCTTAAACTGCGGTTCTGGCTGCTCCATTGACGTGAGTTTTGGGGTGAAAACTTGCGGTTTTCGGACTTAAACTGCGGCTCTGGCTGCTCAGCTGCTCCATCAATGTGAGTTTTGGGGGGAAAAACCTGCTTTTTGGGGCTTAAACTGCTGCTCGGCTGCTCCATCGACGTGAGTTTGGGGGGAAAAACCCGCTTTTTGGGGCTTAAACTGTGGTTCTGGCTGCTCCATCGACGTGAGTTTTGGGGGAAAAACCCGCTTTTTGGGGCTTAAACTGCGGTTCTGGCTGCTCAGCTGCTCCATCGACGTGAGTTTTGGGGTGAAAACTTGCGGTTTTCGGGCTTAAACTGCGGCTCTGGCTGCTCAGCTGCTCCATCGACGTGAGTTTGGGGGAAAAACCCGCTTTTTGGGGCTTAAACTGCTGCTCGGCTGCTCCATCGACGTGAGTTTGGGGGGAAAAACCCGCTTTTTGGGGCTTAAACTGCTGCTCGGCTGCTCCATCGACGTGAGTTTGGGGGGAAAAACCCGCTTTTTGGGGCTTAAACTGCTGCTCGGCTGCTCCATCGACGTGAGTTTGGGGCGAAAAACCCGCTTTTTGGGGCTTAAACTGCTGCTCGGCTGCTCCATCGACGTGAGTTTGGGGGGAAAACTCACCGTTTTGGGGCTTAAACTGCGGTTCTGGCTGCTCGGCTGCTCCATCGACGTGAGTTTGGGGGAAAAACCCGCGGTTTGGGGCTTAAACTGCGGTTCTGGCTGCTCAGCTGCTCCATCAATGTGAGTTTTGGGGGGAAAACTCACCGTTTTGGGGCTTAAACTGCGGTTCTGGCTGCTCCATCAACATGAGTTTTGGGGCGAAAAACCCGCTTTTTGCGGCTTAAACTGCTGCTCGGCTGCTCCATCGACGTGAGTTTGGGGGAAAAACCCGCGGTTTGGGGCTTAAACTGCGGTTCTGGCTGCTCCATCAACGTGAGTTTGGGGGGAAAACTCACCGTTTTGGGGCTTAAACTGCGGTTCTGGCTTATCCATCGAAATGAAGTTTGGGGGGAAAACTCACCGTTTTGGGGCTTAAATTGCCGTTCTTTGGCCTCTAAAACCGCTGCTTTGGGTCTTGAGAATTCCCAGGTTTGGGTCTTTAAAGTTGCCAGTTTTGGGTGTTTCGAATCCCCGTTTCCGGGTGTTCCAACCCCCCCGTTGGGTCCAAAGTGGCCGTTTCCGGGTGTTCCAACCCCCCGGTTGGGTCCAAAGTGGCCGTTTCCGGGTGTTCCAACCCCCCGGTTGGGTCCCAAGTGGCCGTTTCCGGGTGTTCCAACCCCCCGGTTGGGTCCAAAGTGGCCGTTTCCGGGTGTTCCAACCCCCCGGTTGGGTCCCAAGTGGCCGTTTCCGGGTGTTCCAACCCCCCGGTTGGGTCCCAAGTGGCCGTTTCCGGGTGTTCCAACCCCCCGGTTGGGTCCAAAGTGGCCGTTTCCGGGTGTTCCAACCCCCCGGTTGGGTCCCAAGTGGCCGTTTCCGGGTGTTCCAACCCCCCGGTTGGGTCCCAAGTGGCCGTTTCCGGGTGTTCCAACCCCCCGGTTGGGTCCAAAGTGGCCGTTTTTGGTGTTTTCACAGATCACCAGCGCCCGGGACATGGAGGCCGTGACCTTCCGGCAGCTGGTCAAGGGCCACGCGTACTCGGTGACGGGCGCCCGACAGGTCAGCGGGGCCGCGTTTTGGGGTGAAAACGGCCGTTTTGGGGTGAAAACAGTGGTTTTGGGGCCAACGTACTTAGTACCGGGTGCCTGGTGGGTGTGCGGGGCTGCGTTTTGGGGTGGAATGAGCAGTTTTGGGGTGAAAATGGTGGTTTTGGGGCCACACGTACTCAGTGCCGGGTACCCGGTGGGTGCGCAGGGCCAACTTTGGGGTGAAAACGGCAGTTTTGGGGTGAAAATGGCTGTTTTAGGGCCACACGTACTCCATGCCGGGTGCTTGGTAGGTGTGTGGGGCTACATTTTGGGGTGGAATAGGCAGTTTTGGGGTGAAAATGGCGGTTTTGGGGCCACACGTACTTAGTACCGGGTGCCTGGTGGGTGTGTGGGGCCGCGTTTTGGGGTGAAAACGGCCGTTTTGGGGTGAAAACAGTGGTTTTGGGGCCAACGTACTTAGTACCGGGTGCCTGGTGGGTGTGCGGGGCTGCGTTTTGGGGTGGAATGAGCAGTTTTGGGGTGAAAATGGTGGTTTTGGGGCCACACGTACTCAGTGCCGGGTACCCGGTGGGTGCGCAGGGCCACCTTTGGGGTGAAAACAGCTGTTTTGGGGTGAAAACGGTGGTTTTGGGGCCACATGTACTTAGTACCGGGCATCCTGTGGGTGTGCGGGGCCACGTTTTGGGGTGGAATGAGCAGTTTTGGGGTGAAACCAGCGGTTTTGGGGCAAAACCGGCAGTTTTAGGGGCCACACGTACTCAGCGCCAGGTGCCCAGTGGGTGTGCAGGGCTGCGTTTTGGGGTGAAAATGGCAGTTTTGGGGTGAAAACAGCAGTTTTGGGGTCACACGTACTCAGTGCCAGGTGCCCAGTGGGTGTGCAGGGCCACGTTTTGGGGTGAAAATGGCATTTTTGGGGTGAAAACAGCAGTTTTGGGGCAAAACCGGCAGTTTTAGGGGCCACACGTACTCAGTGCCGGGTGCCCAGTGGGTGTGCAGGGCTGCGTTTTGGGGTGAAAATGGCAGTTTTGGGGTGAAAATGGCAGTTTTGGGGTCACACGTACTCAGTGCCAGGTGCCCAGTGGGTGTGCAGGGCCACGTTTTGGGGTGAAAATGGCATTTTTGGGGTGAAAACAGCAGTTTTGGGGCAAAACCGGCAGTTTTAGGGGCCACACGTACTCAGTGCCAGGTGCCCAGTGGGTGCGCAGGGCTGCGTTTTGGGGTGAAAATGGCAGTTTTGGGGTGAAAACAGTGGTTTTGGGGCCACACGTACTCAGTGCCGGGTACCCGGTGGGTGCGCAGGGCCACCTTTGGGGTGAAAACGGCAGTTTTGGGGTGAAAATGGCTGTTTTAGGGCCACGCGTACTCAATGCCAGGCGCTTGGTGGGTGTGTGGGGCTACATTTTGGGGTGGAATGGGCGGTTTTGGGGTGAAAACGGTGCTTTTAGGGCCACACATACTTAGTACCGGGTGCCTGGTGGGTGTGCGGGGCCGCGTTTTGGGGTGGAATGAGCAGTTTTGGGGTGAAACCAGCGGTTTTGGGGCAAAACCGGCAGTTTTAGGGGCCACACGTACTCAGTGCCAGGTGCCCAGTGGGTGCGCAGGGCTGCGTTTTGGGGTGAAAATGGCAGTTTTGGGGTGAAAACAGCAGTTTTGGGGTCACGCGTACTCAGTGCCAGGTGCCCAGTGGGTGTGCAGGGCCATGTTTTGGGGTGAAAATGGCAGTTTTGGGGTGAAAACAGCAGTTTTGGGGCAAAACTGGCAGTTTTAGGGGCCACACGTACTCAGTGCCAGGTGCCCAGTGGGTGTGCAGGGCCATGTTTTGGGGTGAAAATGGCAGTTTTGGGGTGAAAACAGCAGTTTTGGGGCAAAACTGGCAGTTTTAGGGGCCACACGTACTCAGTGCCAGGTGCCCAGTGGGTGTGCGGGGCCGCGTTTTGGGGTGGAATGGGCAGTTTTGGGGTGAAAACAGCAGTTTTGGGGTCACGCGTACTCAGTGCCAGGTGCCCAGTGGGTGTGCGGGGCCGCGTTTTGGGGTGAAACCAGCGGTTTTGGGGTGAAACCAGCGGTTTTGGGGCCGCACACTCTTGTCGCCGGGTGCCTGGCGGGAGCGCAGGGCCCCGTTTTGGGCTGCAAAGGGGCGTTTTTGGCTCTGTGGGCGCAGGTGCCGTTCCGCGGGCAGGCGCTGCTGCTGGTGCGCGTGCGCAACCCCTGGGGCGAGGTGGAGTGGACGGGGCCCTGGAGCGACAGGTGAGCCGCACCCCCCCACCGCTCGTTAGCGCCGCTCGTTAGCGCCGCGGCTCATTAGCGCCCGCGTCGCGCAGCTCGGCCGAGTGGGCGGCGGTGGAGCCGGCGCTGCGCCAGGAGCTCCTGGTCAGGATGGAGGACGGCGAGTTCTGGTGAGCGAGAAGCCATCGCCCCCCCCCCCCGAACCGGCGTTTTTGGGGTGACTCACCCACCGGGCGCTCGTCGGCGGGCAGGATGGCGTTCCCGGATTTCCTGCGGGAGTTCACGCGCCTGGAGATCTGCAACCTGACGCCGGACGCGCTGCAGTCGCGCCGCTTCCGCGCCTGGAACACGCAGCTGCTGGAGGGCTCGTGGCGCCGCGGCAGCACCGCCGGCGGCTGCCGCAACTTCCCCGGTGCGCACACACCCGGAGCCCCCGCCCGCGGCGCCGTCAGCCGCGACTCAACGCGGCGTTGGGTCCTCAGCCACGTTCTGGATCAACCCGCAGTTCAAGGTGCGGCTGGAGGAGGTGGACGACGCCGGTGACGGTGACGGCGACGGGGAGCGCGGCTGTAGTTTCCTGCTGGCGCTGATGCAGAAGCACCGGCGCCGCGAGCGCCGCCACGGCAAGGACATGGAGACCATCGGATTCGCCGTCTACGAGGTAACGGCCGCGCCGGCACGCGGGTCAGACGGGGTCACTCGGTGCCAGCGCACGGCATCAGTCGGTGTCACACGGTGTCAGTCAGTGCCACTCAGTGTTGGTTGGTGTCGCCCAGTGCCACTTGGTGCCACTGCACAGTGTCAGTCGGTGTCACTCGGAGCCACCACACGGTGTCAGTTGATGTCCCCCGGTGTCAGTCGGTGTCACTCGGAGCCACCGCACGGTGTCAGTCGGCATCTCCCGGTGTCACTCGGAGCCACCACACGGTGTCAGTCAGTGTTCCCCAGTGTCAGTTGGTGTCAGTCAGAGCCACCACACGGTGTCAGTCGGTGTCACTTGGAGCCACCGCACCGTGTCCCCCAGGGTCAGTCGGTGTCACTCGGAGCCACCACACGGTGTCAGTCGGCATCTCCCGGTGTCACTCGGAGCCACCACATGGTGTCAGTCGGTGTCTCCTGGAGCCACCACATGGTGTCAGTTGGTGTCAGTCGGTGTCTCCCGGAGCCACCACACGGTGTCAGTTGGTGTCAGTCGGTGTCTCCCGGAGCCACCACACGGTGTCAGTCGGTGTTCCCCAGTGTCAGTTGGTGTCAGTCAGAGCCACTGCACGGTGTCAGTTGGCGTCTCCCGGTGTCACTTGGAGCCACCACACGGTGTCAGTCGGTGTTCCCCAGTGTCAGTCGGTGTCAGTCAGAGCCACTGCACAGTGTCAGTCAGTGTCCCCCAGTGTCAGTCGGAGTCACTCAGAACCACCACACAGTGTCAGCGTCTCCCAGTGTCAGTCAGAGCCACTGGACGGTGTCAGTCGGAGCCACCACACAGTGTCAGTCAGCGTCCCCCAGTGTCAGTCAGAGCCACCGCTCGGTGTCACTCGGAGCCACCGCACGATGTCAGTCGGCACCTCCTGGTGTCACTCGGAGCCACTGCACGGTGTCAGTCGGCGTCCCCCGGTGTCAGTCAGAGCCACCGCACGGTGTCAGTCGGCGTCTCCCGGTGTCAGTCGGAGCCACCACACGGCGTCAGTCGGCGTCCCCGGTGTGACCTCTCTCCGCTTTCCCCGCAGGTCCCTCCTGAGGTTGGTTCCACCCCCGGCGCCCCCGTTCCCGCGGGCCGGCCCCCTGCCCGCCCCCCTGACCGGCGCCCCCTCTCCCGCGGGGCCGGGGGCGTTTTCAGCTGGCGGGGCAGTCGGGGCTGCACCTGAAGCGCGAGTTCTTCCTGGCGCACGCGTCGCGCGCGCGCTCCGAGACGTTCGTCAACCTGCGCGAGGTGAGCGCGCGCCTGCGCCTGCCGCCCGGCGACTACCTGGTGGTGCCGTCCACCTACGAGCCCGACCGCGAGGCCGACTTCGTGCTGCGCGTCTTCTCCGAGAAACGCGCCGGCACCGAGTAAGCGACGCCGGCGCCGCCACCGCCGCCTCGTTAGCGCTAACGAGCCGCCCCCGCGCTCACCCGCGCTGTCCCGCAGGGAGATGGACGACGGGATCCAGGCGACGCTGCCGGACGAGGTGAGACGGGCGCTGCCGGAGCGGCGGCCGCGCGGCGCCGCCGGGTCACCGGGTCACCCGAACGGGCGCCTTTGTCCCCAGAAAGTGCTCGCGGAGGGAGAGATCGACGACAACTTCAAGCAGCTCTTCAAGCAGCTGGCGGGGCCGGTGAGGGGACACGGGGACACGGGGGCAGCGGGTGATGGGGGTGACGCAGGTGACACGGGTGACAGCGGGTGATGCAGGTGACACGGGTGACAGCGGGTGATGCGGGTGACATGGGTGACAGCGGGTGATGCAGGTGACACAGGTGGCAGCGGGCAATGCAGGTGACACGGGTGACAGCAGGTGACGCAGGTGACACGGGTGACAGCGGGTGACACAGGTGACAGCGGGTGACACGGGTGGCAGCGGGTGATGCAGGTGACACAGGTGATGCGGGTGACACGGGTGGCAGCAGGTGATGCAGGTGACACGGGTGGCAGTGGGTGATGCGGGTGACACAGGTGACAGCAGGTGACGCGGGTGACACGGGTGGCAGTGGGTGACACAGGTGACAGCGGGTGACATGGGTGGCAGCAGGTGATGTGGGTGACACAGGTGACAGCAGGTGACGCAGGTGACACAGGTGACAGCAGGTCATGCGGGTGATGCGGGTGACGCAGGTGACAGGAGGTGATGCTGGTGACGTAGGTGACAGCGGGTGATGTGGGTGACACAGGTGACAGCGGGTGATGCAGGTGACGCAGGTGACAGCAGGTGACGCAGGTGACACGGGTGACAGCAGGTGACATGAGTGACAGCAGGTGACGCAGGTGACAGCAGGTGATGCAGGTGACGCAGGTGACAGCGGGTGATGCAGGTGACACAGGTGACAGCAGGTGATGCAGGTGACACAGGTGACACGGGTGACAGCAGGTGACACGGGTGACAGCAGGTGATGCAGGTGACACGGGTGACAGCAGGTGATGTGGGTGACGCAGGTGACAGCGGGTGATGCAGGTGCCAACAGGTGATGTGGGCGATGTGGGTGACACGGGTGACACAGGTGACACAGGTGACACAGGCGACAACAGGCGAACCCCGTTTGTGTCCCCAGGACATGGAGATCAGCGTGGCGGAGCTCCAGACCATCCTCAACCGCATCATCGCCAAACGTGAGATTCGGGGCTTCGCCCTGCGCCACAAGAACCATTTTTGGGGTGACTAATTGCTCCTGCGGCTCGTTAACACCCGCACGGCTCGTTAACGCGGCTCGTTGCAGATAAAGACCTGCGCACCAAGGGCTTCAGCACCGAGTCGTGCCGCGGCATGGTCAACCTCATGGACGTATCCGCCCGCCGCCGTTTTGGGGGGACACCCCCGTCCCCATGGGGGGTGACACCCCAGGACCCCCCAAAAAACCCCAAACCCCCCAAAAACCCCCAAACCCCCCAATTTCCTTGACCCCCCCGCCCGCAGAAAGACGGCAACGGCAAACTGGGCCTGGTGGAGTTCAACGTGCTCTGGAACCGCATCCGCAACTACCTGGTGGGGCTGGGGGGTCGCGGCGCGAAACGGGGGGGTCGGGGCGTTCCGGGGTCCCCCCCCCACGGGTGACCCCTCCTTGCGTTGGTTTTTTTTGGGGGGTTTTGCGGCTTTCAGGCCATTTTCCGCAAGTTCGACGTGGACAAGTCGGGGAGCATGAGCGCCTACGAGATGCGGCTGGCGCTGGAAGCCGCGGGTACGCCCCCTAATTAACGCCGCGCCTCGTTAGCGCCGCCCCGGCTCTCGTTAGCTCGTTAACGAGCCGCTTTTTGGGTGGATTTTGCGCTGAAAAGGGTACAAACTGCCCAAGAAGCTGCACGAGCTGATCGTCACGCGCTACGCGGAGCCCGACCTGGCGCTCGACTTCGACGCCTTCGTCTGCTGCCTCGTGCGCCTGGAAACCATGTTCCGTGAGCCCCAAAATCCCGCCCTTTCACCCCAAAATCCCGCTGGTTCACCCCAAAATCTCACCCTTTCGCCCCAAAATCCTGCCGGTTCACCCCAAAATCCTGCCCTTTCACCCCAAAATCCTGCTGGTTTACCCCAAAATCCTGCCCATTCACCCCAAAATCCTGCTGGTTTACCCCAAAATCCCGCCCTTTCACCCCAAAATCCTGCCCTTTCACCCCAAAACCCGCTGGTTTACCCCAAAATCCTGCCCTTTCACCCCAAAATCCCGCTGGTTTACCCCAAAATCCCGCCCTTTCACCCCAAAATCCTGCTGGTTTACCCCAAAATCCTGCCCGTTCACCCCAAAATCCTGCTGGTTTACCCCAAAATCCTGCCCTTTCACCCCAAAACCCGCTGGTTTACCCCAAAATCCTGCCCTTTCACCCCAAATCCCGCCAGTTCACCCCAAAATCCCGCTGGTTTACCCCAAATCTCACCCTTTCGCCCAAAATCCTGCCCTTTCACCCCAAAATCCCACTGGTTTACCCCAAAATCCCACCCTTTCGCCCCAAAATCCTGCCGGTTCACCCCAAAATCCCACTGGTTTACCCAAAATCCCGCCCTTTCACCCCAAAATCCCACTGGTTTACCCCAAAATCCTGCCCTTTCACCCCAAAATCCTGCTGGTTTACCCCAAATCCCACCCTTTCACCCCAAAATCCTGCCCTTTCACCCCAAAACCCGCTGGTTTACCCCAAAATCCTGCTGGTTTACCCCAAAATCCTGCCCTTTCACCCCAAATCCCGCCGGTTCACCCCAAAATCCCGCTGGTTTACCCCCAAATCTCACCCTTTCGCCCCAAAATCCTGCCGGTTCACCCCCAAATCCCGCTGGTTTACCCAAAATCTCACCCTTTCACCCCAAAGTCCTGCCGGTTCACCCCAAAATCCCACTGATTTACCCCAAAATCCCGCCCTTTCACCCCAAAATCCTGCCCTTTCACCCCAAAACCCGCTGGTTTACCCCAAAATCCCGCCCTTTCACCCAAAATCCCGCTGGTTTACCCCAAAATCCCGCCCTTTCACCCCAAAATCCCGCCCTTTCACCCCAAAATCCTGCCCTTTCACCCCAAAATCCTGCCGGTTCACCCCAAAATCCTGCCCTTTCACCCCAAAATCCTGCTGGTTCACCCCAAAATCCCACCCTTTCACCCCAAAATCCTGCCCTTTCACCCCAAAATCCCACTGGTTTACCCCAAAATCCCTTAAATTCTGCTGTTTTTTCCAGTTTTCCCCCTTAAGCCCAGCCCCATTTTCCCCATTTTCCCCCAGTTTTTCCCCGTTTTTCCCCCAATTTTCCCCATTTTTTCCCCCAATTTTTCCCCGTTTTCCCCCAATTTTTCCCCGTTTTCCCCCAATTTTCCCCTGCACCCCGTTTTCCCGCAGGGTTTTTCCAGGCCGTGGACGTGGATCAGGACGGGGTCGTCACCTTCGATCTGCTGCAGGTACCTGGGGTTCCCAAACCCCCCTGGGGGATCCCCCCAACCCCGGGGGTTCCCCGACCCCCCCGGGGGTTCCCTGACCCCCTTGACCCCCCCGGGGTTCCCCGCCCCCGTGACCCCCCCGTTCCCGCAGTGGCTCCAGTTCACCATGTTCGCCTGAGCAGCCGCCGGTGCCTTCGCCGCCCCCGCCCCGCCGGATTTGTCCCTTTTTTGTTGCTTTTTTTGTTGTTTTTTGTAGGTTTTTTCTCCCGGGGGGGGGGTCCCGGGTCCCTTCGCGCTTTGCCAAAGAGCCGCCCCCTTCCCGCGGCCTTTTCGGGGCTAATTCCCCGCGTTTTGGTGCCTGTTTGCTGCCGCGGGGCGGGGGGGGCGGCGCCTCCATCGGGATCTTGTGCCGCAATCATGGGGTTTGAAATCGGATTAATTAAAAATAAGTTAAAGTTGTTAAAATCAAAGGGTTTGCTCATTGGTCCTTCCCCCCCCAACTCCAGCTGCACCTCAGGGTGAATCCACCAGATCCCCCGACCCCTGGGGGGATCCCGTCGGGGATCCGGGGGGATCCCGTTTTGGCCCCGGGTGGATCCCGTCGGGGACCTGAGTGGATTCCGTCGGGGATCCGGGTGGATCCCATCGGGGACCTGGGTGGATCCTGTTGGGGATCCGGGTGGATCCTGTTTTGGACCTGGGTGGATCCTGTCGGGGATGTGGGTGGATCCTGTCGGGGATCCGGGTGGATCCTTTCGGGGACCTGAGTGGATCCCGTCGGGGATCCGGGTGGATCCCTTCGGGGACACAAGTGGATCCTGCCGGGGATGCGGGGGGATCCTATTGGGGATCCAGGTGGATCCTGTCGGGGATGCGGTGGGGGGGGTCCTGTCGGGGATCCGGGTGGATCCTGATGGGGATGGGGGGGGATCCTGACGGGGACCTGGAGGGATCCTGACGGGGATCTGGGGGAATCCTGTCAGGGACCCAAGCGGATCCTGTCGGGCATCCAGGTGGATCCTGTTGGGGACCCGGGTGGATCCCGTCGGGGATCCAGGGGGATCCTGTTGTGGACCCGGGCGGATCCTGTTGTGGACTCGGGTGGATCCTGTTGGGGATCCGGGTGGATCCTGTTGGGGACTTGCGTGGATCCTGCTGGGGACCCAAGCGGATCCTGTCGGGGATCTGGGGGGATCCTGTGGGGGACCCGGGGGGATCCTGTCGGGGA
>NW_028115827.1:0-122804 GCF_964273445.1 Streptopelia decaocto
TCAGGGACTTTGAAAAAATTTCAACTGGAATTTTAGCCATTTTGTTACGTGAAATTGTAAACATGTGGACATGGATTTTGAAAATTCTAGAGAGAATTTTAAAAGCTTCAACAGAATTTCAACAATTTTGAGAGGGATTTGAAAAATTTCAATGGGAATGGGAAGAATTGGGACAAAAATTGGAAAATTTTTAAGGGACTTTGAAAAAATTTCAACTGGAATTTTAGCCATTTTGTTACGTGAAATTGTAAACATGTGGCCATGGATTTTGAAAATTCTAGAGAGAATTTTAAAAGCTTCAAGAGAATTTCTACAATTTTGAGAGGGATTTGAAAAGTTTCAATGGGAATGGGAAGAATTGGGACAAAAATTGGAAAATTTTTAAGGGACTGAAAAAATTTCAACTGGAATTTTAGCATTTTTTTAACGTGAAATTGTAAACATGTGGACATGGATTTTGAAAATTCTAGAGAGAATTTTAAAAGCTTCAAGAGAATTTCAACAATTTTGAGAGGGATTTGAAAAGTTTCAATGGGAATGGGAAGAATTGGGACAAAAATTGGAAAATTTTTAAGGGACTTTGAAAAAATTTCAACTGGAATTTTAGCCATTTTTTGACGTGAAATTGTAAACATGTGGACATGGATTTTGAAAATTCTAGAGAGAATTTAAAAATTTCAACAGAATTTCAACAATTTTGAGAGGGATTTGAAAAGTTTCAATGGGAATGGGAAGAATTGGGACAAAAATGGGAAAATTTTGAAGGGACTTTGAAAAAATTTCAACTGGAATTTTAGCCATTTTTTGACGTGAAATTGTAAACATGTGGACATGGATTTTGAAAATTCTAGAGAGAATTTTAAAAGCTTCAACAGAATTTCAACAATTTTGAGAGGGATTTGAAAAGTTTCAATGGGAATGGGAAGAATTGGGACAAAAATTGGAAAATTTTTAAGGGACTTTGAAAAAATTTCAACTGGAATTTTAGCCATTTTGTTACGTGAAATTGTAAACATGTGGACATGGATTTTGAAAATTCTAGAGAGAACTTTAAAAGCTTCAAGAGAATTTCAACAATTTTGAGAGGGATTTGAAAAGTTTCAATGGGAATGGGAAGAATTGGGACAAAAATTGGAAAATTTTTCAGGGACTTTGAAAAAATTTCAACTGGAATTTTAGCCATTTTTTGACGTGAAATGGTAAACATGTGGACATGGATTTTGAAAATTCTAGAGAGAATTTTAAAGCTTCAACAGAATTTCAACAATTTTGAGAGGGATTTGAAAAGTTTCAATGGGAATGGGAAGAATTGGGACAAAAATGGGAAAATTTTTAAGGGACTTTGAAAAAATTTCAACTGGAATTTTAGCCATTTTTTGACGTGAAATTGTAAACATGTGGACATGGATTTTGAAAATTCTAGAGAGAATTTTAAAAGCTTCAACAGAATTTCAACAATTTTGAGAGGGATTTGAAAAGTTTCAATGGGAATGGGAAGAATTGGGACAAAAATTGGAAAATTTTTAAGGGACTTTGAAAAAATTTCAACTGGAATTTTAGCCATTTTTTGACGTGAAATGGTAAACATGTGGACATGGATTTTGAAAATTCTAGAGAGAATTTTAAAAGCTTCAAGAGAATTTCAACAATTTTGAGAGGGATTTGAAAAGTTTCAATGGGAATGGGAAGAATTGGGACAAAAATTGGAAAATTTTTAAGGGACTTTGAAAAATTTCAACTGGAATTTTAGCCATTTTTTGACGTGAAATTGTAAACCTGTGGACATGGATTTTGAAAATTCTAGAGAGAATTTTAAAAGCTTCAAGAGAATTTCTACAATTTTGAGAGGGATTTGAAAAGTTTCAATGGGAATGGGAAGAATTGGGACAAAAATTGGAAATTTTTAAGGGACTGAAAAAATTTCAACTGGAATTTTAGCATTTTTTTTACGTGAAATTGTAAACATGTGGACATGGATTTTGAAAATTCTAGAGAGAATTTTAAAAGCTTCAAGAGAATTTCAACAATTTTGAGAGGGATTTGAAAAGTTTCAATGGGAATGGGAAGAATTGGGACAAAAATTGGAAAATTTTTAAGGGACTTTGAAAAAATTTCAACTGGAATTTTAGCCATTTTTTGACGTGAAATGGTAAACATGTGTACATGGATTTTGAAAATTTAAGAGAGAATTTTAAAAGCTTCAACAGAATTTCAACACTTTTGAGAGGGATTTGAAAAGTTTCAATGGGAATGGGAAGAATTGGGACAAAAATGGGAAAATTTTTAAGGGACTTTGAAAAAATTTCAACTGGAATTTTAGCCATTTTTTGATGTGAAATTGTAAACATGTGGACATGGATTTTGAAAATTCTAGAGAGAATTTTAAAAGCTTCAACAGAATTTCAACAATTTTGAGAGGGATTTGAAAAGTTTCAATGGGAATGGGAAGAATTGGGACAAAAATTGGAAAATTTTTAAGGGACTTTGAAAAAATTTCAACTGGAATTTTAGCCATTTTTTGACGTGAAATGGTAAACATGTGGACATGGATTTTGAAAATTCTAGAGAGAATTTTAAAAGCTTCAAGAGAATTTCAACAATTTTGAGAGGGATTTGAAAAGTTTCAATGGGAATGGGAAGAATTGGGACAAAAATTGGAAAATTTTTAAGGGACTTTGAAAAAATTTCAACTGGAATTTTAGCCATTTTTTGACGTGAAATTGTAAACATGTGGCCATGGATTTTGAAAATTCTAGAGAGAATTTTTAAAGCTTCAAGAGAATTTCAACAATTTTGAGAGGGATTTGAAAAGTTTCAATGGGAATGGGAAGAATTGGGACAAAAATGGGAAAATTTTTAAGGGACTTTGAAAAAATTTCAACTGGAATTTTAGCCATTTTTTTATGTGAAATTGTAAACATGTGGACATGGATTTTGAAAATTCTAGAGAGAATTTTAAAAGCTTCAAGAGAATTTCAACAATTTTGAGAGGGATTTGAAAAGTTTCAATGGGAATGGGAAGAATTGGGACAAAAATTGGAAAATTTTTAAGGGACTTTGAAAAAATTTCAACTGGAATTTTAGCCATTTTTTGACGTGAAATTGTAAACATGTGGACATGGATTTTGAAAATTCTAGAGAGAATTTTAAAAGCTTCAAGAGAATTTCAACAATTTTGAGAGGGATTTGAAAAGTTTCAATGGGAATGGGAAGAATTGGGACAAAAATTGGAAAATTTTTAAGGGACTTTGAAAAAATTTCAACTGGAATTTTAGCAATTTTTTATGTGAAATTGTAAACATGTGGACATGGATTTTGAAAATTCTAGAGAGAATTTTAAAAGCTTCAAGAGAATTTCAACAATTTTGAGAGGGATTTGAAAAGTTTCAATGGGAATGGGAAGAATTGGGACAAAAATTGGAAAATTTTTAAGGGACTTTGAAAAAATTTCAACTGGAATTTTAGCCATTTTGTTACGTGAAATTGTAAACATGTGGCCATGGATTTTGAAAATTCTAGAGAGAATTTTAAAAGCTTCAAGAGAATTTCTACAATTTTGAGAGGGATTTGAAAAGTTTCAATGGGAATGGGAAGAATTGGGACAAAAATTGGAAAATTTTTAAGGGACTGAAAAAATTTCAACTGGAATTTTAGCATTTTTTTTACGTGAAATTGTAAACATGTGGACATGGATTTTGAAAATTCTAGAGAGAATTTTAAAAGCTTCAAGAGAATTTCAACAATTTTGAGAGGGATTTGAAAAGTTTCAATGGGAATGGGAAGAATTGGGACAAAAATTGGAAAATTTTTAAGGGACTTTGAAAAAATTTCAACTGGAATTTTAGCCATTTTTTGACGTGAAATGGTAAACATGTGGACATGGATTTTGAAAATTCTAGAGAGAATTTTAAAAGCTTCAACAGAATTTCAACAATTTTGAGAGGGATTTGAAAAGTTTCAATGGGAATGGGAAGAATTGGGACAAAAATGGGAAAATTTTTAAGGGACTTTGAAAAAATTTCAACTGGAATTTTAGCCATTTTTTGACGTGAAATGGTAAACATGTGGACATGGATTTTGAAAATTTTAGAGAGAATTTTAAAAGCTTCAACAGAATTTCAACAATTTTGAGAGGGATTTGAAAAGTTTCAATGGGAATGGGAAGAATTGGGACAAAAATGGGAAAATTTTTAAGGGACTTTGAAAAAATTTCAACTGGAATTTTAGCCATTTTTTGACGTGAAATTGTAAACATGTGGACATGGATTTTGAAAATTCTAGAGAGAATTTTAAAAGCTTCAACAGAATTTCAACAATTTTGAGAGGGATTTGAAAAGTTTCAATGGGAATGGGAAGAATTGGGACAAAAATTGGAAAATTTTTAAGGGACTTTGAAAAAATTTCAACTGGAATTTTAGCCATTTTTTGACGTGAAATGGTAAACATGTGGACATGGATTTTGAAAATTCTAGAGAGAATTTTAAAAGCTTCAAGAGAATTTCAACAATTTTGAGAGGGATTTGAAAAGTTTCAATGGGAATGGGAAGAATTGGGACAAAAATTGGAAAATTTTTAAGGGACTTTGAAAAAATTTCAACTGGAATTTTAGCCATTTTTTGACGTGAAATTGTAAACATGTGGACATGGATTTTGAAAATTCTAGAGAGAATTTTAAAAGCTTCAACAGAATTTCAACAATTTTGAGAGGGATTTGAAAAGTTTCAATGGGAATGGGAAGAATTGGGACAAAAATTGGAAAATTTTTAAGGGACTTTGAAAAAATTTCAACTGGAATTTTAGCCATTTTTTTATGTGAAATTGAAAACATGTGGACATGGATTTTGAAAATTCTAGAGAGAATTTTAAAAGCTTCAAGAGAATTTCAACAATTTTGAGAGGGATTTGAAAAGTTTCAATGGGAATGGGAAGAATTGGGACAAAAATTGGAAAATTTTTAAGGGACTTTGAAAAAATTTCAACTGGAATTTTAGCCATTTTTTGACGTGAAATTGTAAACATGTGGACATGGATTTTGAAAATTCTAGAGAGAATTTTAAAAGCTTCAAGAGAATTTCAACAATTTTGAGAGGGATTTGAAAAGTTTCAATGGGAATGGGAAGAATTGGGACAAAAATTGGAAAATTTTTAAGGGACTTTGAAAAAATTTCAACTGGAATTTTAGCCATTTTTTGACGTGAAATTGTAAACATGTGGACATGGATTTTGAAAATTCTAGAGAGAATTTTAAAAGCTTCAACAGAATTTCAACAATTTTGAGAGGGATTTGAAAAGTTTCAATGGGAATGGGAAGAATTGGGACAAAAATTGGAAAATTTTTAAGGGACTTTGAAAAAATTTCAACTGGAATTTTAGCCATTTTTTTATGTGAAATTGTAAACATGTGGACATGGATTTTGAAAATTCTAGAGAGAATTTTAAAAACTTCAAGAGAATTTCAACAATTTTGAGAGGGATTTGAAAAGTTTCAATGGGAATGGGAAGAATTGGGACAAAAATTGGAAAATTTTTAAGGGACTTTGAAAAAATTTCAACTGGAATTTTAGCCATTTTTTGACGTGAAATTGTAAACCTGTGGACATGGATTTTGAAAATTCTAGAGAGAATTTTAAAAGCTTCAAGAGAATTTCTACAATTTTGAGAGGGATTTGAAAAGTTTCAATGGGAATGGGAAGAATTGGGACAAAAAATTGGAAAATTTTTAAGGGACTGAAAAAATTTCAACTGGAATTTTAGCATTTTTTTTACGTGAAATTGTAAACATGTGGACATGGATTTTGAAAATTCTAGAGAGAATTTTAAAAGCTTCAAGAGAATTTCAACAATTTTGAGAGGGATTTGAAAAGTTTCAATGGGAATGGGAAGAATTGGGACAAAAATTGGAAAATTTTTAAGGGACTTTGAAAAAATTTCAACTGGAATTTTAGCCATTTTTTGACGTGAAATTGTAAACATGTGGACATGGATTTTGAAAATTCTAGAGAGAATTTTAAAAGCTTCAAGAGAATTTCAACAATTTTGAGAGGGATTTGAAAAGTTTCAATGGGAATGGGAAGAATTGGGACAAAAATGGGAAAATTTTTAAGGGACTTTGAAAAAATTTCAACTGGAATTTTAGCCATTTTTTGACGTGAAATGGTAAACATGTGGACATGGATTTTGAAAATTCTAGAGAGAATTTTAAAAGCTTCAACAGAATTTCAACACTTTTGAGAGGGATTTGAAAAGTTTCAATGGGAATGGGAAGAATTGGGACAAAAATGGGAAAATTTTTAAGGGACTTTGAAAAAATTTCAACTGGAATTTTAGCCATTTTTTGATGTGAAATTGTAAACATGTGGACATGGATTTTGAAAATTCTAGAGAGAATTTTAAAAGCTTCAACAGAATTTCAACAATTTTGAGAGGGATTTGAAAAGTTTCAATGGGAATGGGAAGAATTGGGACAAAAATTGGAAAATTTTTAAGGGACTTTGAAAAAATTTCAACTGGAATTTTAGCCATTTTTTGACGTGAAATGGTAAACATGTGGACATGGATTTTGAAAATTCTAGAGAGAATTTTAAAAGCTTCAAGAGAATTTCAACAATTTTGAGAGGGATTTGAAAAGTTTCAATGGGAATGGGAAGAATTGGGACAAAAATTGGAAAATTTTTAAGGGACTTTGAAAAAATTTCAACTGGAATTTTAGCCATTTTTTGACGTGAAATTGTAAACATGTGGCCATGGATTTTGAAAATTCTAGAGAGAATTTTTAAAGCTTCAAGAGAATTTCAACAATTTTGAGAGGGATTTGAAAAGTTTCAATGGGAATGGGAAGAATTGGGACAAAAATGGGAAAATTTTTAAGGGACTTTGAAAAAATTTCAACTGGAATTTTAGCCATTTTTTTATGTGAAATTGTAAACATGTGGACATGGATTTTGAAAATTCTAGAGAGAATTTTAAAAGCTTCAAGAGAATTTCAACAATTTTGAGAGGGATTTGAAAAGTTTCAATGGGAATGGGAAGAATTGGGACAAAAATTGGAAAATTTTTAAGGGACTTTGAAAAATTTCAACTGGAATTTTAGCCATTTTTTGACGTGAAATTGTAAACATGTGGACATGGATTTTGAAAATTCTAGAGAGAATTTTAAAAGCTTCAAGAGAATTTCAACAATTTTGAGAGGGATTTGAAAAGTTTCAATGGGAATGGGAAGAATTGGGACAAAAATTGGAAAATTTTTAAGGGACTTTGAAAAAATTTCAACTGGAATTTTAGCAATTTTTTATGTGAAATTGTAAACATGTGGCCATGGATTTTGAAAATTCTAGAGAGAATTTTAAAAGCTTCAACAGAATTTCAACAATTTTGAGAGGGATTTGAAAAGTTTCAATGGGAATGGGAAGAATTGGGACAAAAATTGGAAAATTTTTAAGGGACTTTGAAAAAATTTCAACTGGAATTTTAGCCATTTTGTTACGTGAAATTGTAAACATGTGGCCATGGATTTTGAAAATTCTAGAGAGAATTTTAAAAGCTTCAAGAGAATTTCTACAATTTTGAGAGGGATTTGAAAAGTTTCAATGGGAATGGGAAGAATTGGGACAAAAATTGGAAAATTTTTAAGGGACTGAAAAAATTTCAACTGGAATTTTAGCATTTTTTTTACGTGAAATTGTAAACATGTGGACATGGATTTTGAAAATTCTAGAGAGAATTTTAAAAGCTTCAAGAGAATTTCAACAATTTTGAGAGGGATTTGAAAAGTTTCAATGGGAATGGGAAGAATTGGGACAAAAATTGGAAAATTTTTAAGGGACTTTGAAAAAATTTCAACTGGAATTTTAGCCATTTTTTGACGTGAAATGGTAAACATGTGGACATGGATTTTGAAAATTCTAGAGAGAATTTTAAAAGCTTCAACAGAATTTCAACAATTTTGAGAGGGATTTGAAAAGTTTCAATGGGAATGGGAAGAATTGGGACAAAAATGGGAAAATTTTTAAGGGACTTTGAAAAAATTTCAACTGGAATTTTAGCCATTTTTTGACGTGAAATGGTAAACATGTGGACATGGATTTTGAAAATTTTAGAGAGAATTTTAAAAGCTTCAACAGAATTTCAACAATTTTGAGAGGGATTTGAAAAGTTTCAATGGGAATGGGAAGAATTGGGACAAAAATGGGAAAATTTTTAAGGGACTTTGAAAAAATTTCAACTGGAATTTTAGCCATTTTTTGACGTGAAATTGTAAACATGTGGACATGGATTTTGAAAATTCTAGAGAGAATTTTAAAAGCTTCAACAGAATTTCAACAATTTTGAGAGGGATTTGAAAAGTTTCAATGGGAATGGGAAGAATTGGGACAAAAATTGGAAAATTTTTAAGGGACTTTGAAAAAATTTCAACTGGAATTTTAGCCATTTTTTGACGTGAAATGGTAAACATGTGGACATGGATTTTGAAAATTCTAGAGAGAATTTTAAAAGCTTCAAGAGAATTTCAACAATTTTGAGAGGGATTTGAAAAGTTTCAATGGGAATGGGAAGAATTGGGACAAAAATTGGAAAATTTTTAAGGGACTTTGAAAAAATTTCAACTGGAATTTTAGCCATTTTTTGACGTGAAATTGTAAACATGTGGACATGGATTTTGAAAATTCTAGAGAGAATTTTAAAAGCTTCAACAGAATTTCAACAATTTTGAGAGGGATTTGAAAAGTTTCAATGGGAATGGGAAGAATTGGGACAAAAATTGGAAAATTTTTAAGGGACTTTGAAAAAATTTCAACTGGAATTTTAGCCATTTTTTTATGTGAAATTGAAAACATGTGGACATGGATTTTGAAAATTCTAGAGAGAATTTTAAAAGCTTCAAGAGAATTTCAACAATTTTGAGAGGGATTTGAAAAGTTTCAATGGGAATGGGAAGAATTGGGACAAAAATTGGAAAATTTTTAAGGGACTTTGAAAAAATTTCAACTGGAATTTTAGCCATTTTTTGACGTGAAATTGTAAACATGTGGACATGGATTTTGAAAATTCTAGAGAGAATTTTAAAAGCTTCAAGAGAATTTCAACAATTTTGAGAGGGATTTGAAAAGTTTCAATGGGAATGGGAAGAATTGGGACAAAAATTGGAAAATTTTTAAGGGACTTTGAAAAAATTTCAACTGGAATTTTAGCCATTTTTTGACGTGAAATTGTAAACATGTGGACATGGATTTTGAAAATTCTAGAGAGAATTTTAAAAGCTTCAAGAGAATTTCAACAATTTTGAGAGGGATTTGAAAAGTTTCAATGGGAATGGGAAGAATTGGGACAAAAATTGGAAAATTTTTAAGGGACTTTGAAAAAATTTCAACTGGAATTTTAGCCATTTTTTTATGTGAAATTGTAAACATGTGGACATGGATTTTGAAAATTCTAGAGAGAATTTTAAAAACTTCAAGAGAATTTCAACAATTTTGAGAGGGATTTGAAAAGTTTCAATGGGAATGGGAAGAATTGGGACAAAAATTGGAAAATTTTTAAGGGACTTTGAAAAAATTTCAACTGGAATTTTAGCCATTTTTTTATGTGAAATTGTAAACATGTGGACATGGATTTTGAAAATTCTAGAGAGAATTTTAAAAGCTTCAAGAGAATTTCAACAATTTTGAGAGGGATTTGAAAAGTTTCAATGGGAATGGGAAGAATTGGGACAAAAATTGGAAAATTTTTAAGGGACTTTGAAAAAATTTCAACTGGAATTTTAGCCATTTTGTTACGTGAAATTGTAAACATGTGGCCATGGATTTTGAAAATTCTAGAGAGAATTTTAAAAGCTTCAAGAGAATTTCTACAATTTTGAGAGGGATTTGAAAAGTTTCAATGGGAATGGGAAGAATTGGGACAAAAATTGGAAAATTTTTAAGGGACTTTGAAAAAATTTCAACTGGAATTTTAGCATTTTTTTTACGTGAAATTGTAAACATGTGGACATGGATTTTGAAAATTCTAGAGAGAATTTTAAAAGCTTCAACAGAATTTCAACAATTTTGAGAGGGATTTGAAAAGTTTCAATGGGAATGGGAAGAATTGGGACAAAAATTGGAAAATTTTTCAGGGACTTTGAAAAAATTTCAACTGGAATTTTAGCCATTTTGTTACGTGAAATGGTAAACATGTGGACATGGATTTTGAAAATTCTAGAGAGAATTTTAAAAGCTTCAAGAGAATTTCAACAATTTTGAGAGGGATTTGAAAAGTTTCAATGGGAATGGGAAGAATTGGGACAAAAATTGGAAAATTTTTAAGGGACTTTGAAAAAATTTCAACTGGAATTTTAGCCATTTTTTTATGTGAAATTGTAAACATGTGGACATGGATTTTGAAAATTCTAGAGAGAATTTTAAAAACTTCAAGAGAATTTCAACAATTTTGAGAGGGATTTGAAAAGTTTCAATGGGAATGGGAAGAATTGGGACAAAAATTGGAAAATTTTTAAGGGACTTTGAAAAAATTTCAACTGGAATTTTAGCCATTTTTTTATGTGAAATTGTAAACATGTGGACATGGATTTTGAAAATTCTAGAGAGAATTTTAAAAGCTTCAAGAGAATTTCAACAATTTTGAGAGGGATTTGAAAAGTTTCAATGGGAATGGGAAGAATTGGGACAAAAATGGGAAAATTTTTAAGGGACTTTGAAAAAATTTCAACTGGAATTTTAGCCATTTTGTTACGTGAAATTGTAAACATGTGGCCATGGATTTTGAAAATTCTAGAGAGAATTTTAAAAGCTTCAAGAGAATTTCTACAATTTTGAGAGGGATTTGAAAAGTTTCAATGGGAATGGGAAGAATTGGGACAAAAATTGGAAAATTTTTAAGGGACTGAAAAAATTTCAACTGGAATTTTAGCATTTTTTTTACGTGAAATTGTAAACATGTGGACATGGATTTTGAAAATTCTAGAGAGAATTTTAAAAGCTTCAACAGAATTTCAACAATTTTGAGAGGGATTTGAAAAGTTTCAATGGGAATGGGAAGAATTGGGACAAAAATTGGAAAATTTTTCAGGGACTTTGAAAAAATTTCAACTGGAATTTTAGCCATTTTTTGACGTGAAATGGTAAACATGTGGACATGGATTTTGAAAATTCTAGAGAGAATTTTAAAAGCTTCAACAGAATTTCAACAATTTTGAGAGGGATTTGAAAAGTTTCAATGGGAATGGGAAGAATTGGGACAAAAATGGGAAAATTTTTAAGGGACTTTGAAAAAATTTCAACTGGAATTTTAGCCATTTTTTGACGTGAAATGGTAAACATGTGGACATGGATTTTGAAAATTTTAGAGAGAATTTTAAAAGCTTCAACAGAATTTCAACAATTTTGAGAGGGATTTGAAAAGTTTCAATGGGAATGGGAAGAATTGGGACAAAAATTGGAAAATTTTTAAGGGACTTTGAAAAAATTTCAACTGGAATTTTAGCCATTTTTTGACGTGAAATTGTAAACATGTGGACATGGATTTTGAAAATTCTAGAGAGAATTTTAAAAGCTTCAACAGAATTTCAACAATTTTGAGAGGGATTTGAAAAGTTTCAATGGGAATGGGAAGAATTGGGACAAAAATTGGAAAATTTTGAAGGGACTTTGAAAAAATTTCAACTGGAATTTTAGCCATTTTTTGACGTGAAATGGTAAACATGTGGACATGGATTTTGAAAATTCTAGAGAGAATTTTAAAAGCTTCAAGAGAATTTCAACAATTTTGAGAGGGATTTGAAAAGTTTCAATGGGAATGGGAAGAATTGGGACAAAAATTGGAAAATTTTTAAGGGACTTTGAAAAAATTTCAACTGGAATTTTAGCCATTTTTTGACGTGGAATTGTAAGCATGTGGACATGGATTTTGAAAATTCTAGAGAGAATTTTAAAAGCTTCAAGAGAATTTCAACAATTTTGAGAGGGATTTGAAAAGTTTCAATGGGAATGGGAAGAATTGGGACAAAAATTGGAAAATTTTTAAGGGACTTTGAAAAAATTTCAACTGGAATTCTAGCCAATTTTATGTGAAATTGTAAACATGTGGACATGGATTTTGAAAATTCTAGAGAGAATTTTAAAAGCTTCAAGAGAATTTCAACAATTTTGAGAGGGATTTGAAAAGTTTCAATGGGAATGGGAAGAATTGGGACAAAAATTGGAAAATTTTTCAGGGACTTTGAAAAAATTTCAACTGGAATTTTAGCCATTTTTTGACGTGAAATTGTAAACATGTGGACATGGATTTTGAAAATTCTAGAGAGAATTTTAAAAGCTTCAAGAGAATTTCAACAATTTTGAGAGGGATTTGAAAAGTTTCAATGGGAATGGGAAGAATTGGGACAAAAATTGGAAAATTTTTCAGGGACTTTGAAAAAATTTCAACTGGAATTTTAGCCATTTTTTGACGTGAAATTGTAAACATGTGGACATGGATTTTGAAAATTCTAGAGAGAATTTTAAAAGCTTCAACAGAATTTCAACAATTTGGAGAGGGATTTGAAAAGTTTCAATGGGAATGGGAAGAATTGGGACAAATATTGGAAAATTTTTAAGGGACTTTGAAAAAATTTCAACTGGAATTTTAGCCATTTTTTGACGTGAAATTGTAAACATGTGGACATGGATTTTGAAAATTCTAGAGAGAATTTTAAAAGCTTCAAGAGAATTTCAACAATTTTGAGAGGGATTTGAAAAGTTTCGATGTGAATGGGAAGAATTGGGACAAAAATTGGAAAATTTTTAAGGGACTTTGAAAAAATTTCAACTGGAATTTTAGCCATTTTTTGACGTGAAATTGTAAACATGTGGACATGGATTTTGAAAATTCTAGAGAGAATTTTAAAAGCTTCAACAGAATTTCAACAATTTTGAGAGGGATTTGAAAAGTTTCAATGGGAATGGGAAGAATTGGGACAAAAATTGGAAAATTTTTAAGGGACTTTGTAAAAATTTCAACTGGAATTTTAGCCATTTTTTGACGTGAAATGGTAAACATGTGGACATGGATTTTGAAAATTCTAGAGAGAATTTTAAAAGCTTCAAGAGAATTTCAACAATTTTGAGAGGGATTTGAAAAGTTTCAATGGGAATGGGAAGAATTGGGACAAAAATTGGAAAATTTTTAAGGGACTTTGAAAAAATTTCAACTGGAATTTTAGCCATTTTTTGACGTGAAATTGTAAACATGTGGACATGGATTTTGAAAATTCTAGAGAGAATTTTAAAAGCTTCAACAGAATTTCAACAATTTTGAGAGGGATTTGAAAAGTTTCAATGGGAATGGGAAGAATTGGGACAAAAATTGGAAAATTTTTAAGGGACTTTGAAAAAATTTCAACTGGAATTTTAGCCATTTTTTTATGTGAAATTGAAAACATGTGGACATGGATTTTGAAAATTCTGGAGAGAATTTTAAAAGCTTCAAGAGAATTTCAACAATTTTGAGAGGGATTTGAAAAGTTTCAATGGGAATGGGAAGAATTGGGACAAAAATTGGAAAATTTTTAAGGGACTTTGAAAAAATTTCAACTGGAATTTTAGCCATTTTTTGACGTGAAATTGTAAACATGTGGACATGGATTTTGAAAATTCTAGAGAGAATTTTAAAAGCTTCAAGAGAATTTCAACAATTTTGAGAGGGATTTGAAAAGTTTCAATGGGAATGGGAAGAATTGGGACAAAAATTGGAAAATTTTTAAGGGACTTTGAAAAAATTTCAACTGGAATTTTAGCCATTTTTTGACGTGAAATTGTAAACATGTGGACATGGATTTTGAAAATTCTAGAGAGAATTTTAAAAGCTTCAAGAGAATTTCAACAATTTTGAGAGGGATTTGAAAAGTTTCAATGGGAATGGGAAGAATTGGGACAAAAATTGGAAAATTTTTAAGGGACTTTGAAAAAATTTCAACTGGAATTTTAGCCATTTTTTTATGTGAAATTGTAAACATGTGGACATGGATTTTGAAAATTCTAGAGAGAATTTTAAAAACTTCAAGAGAATTTCAACAATTTTGAGAGGGATTTGAAAAGTTTCAATGGGAATGGGAAGAATTGGGACAAAAATTGGAAAATTTTTAAGGGACTTTGAAAAAATTTCAACTGGAATTTTAGCCATTTTTTTATGTGAAATTGTAAACATGTGGACATGGATTTTGAAAATTCTAGAGAGAATTTTAAAAGCTTCAAGAGAATTTCAACAATTTTGAGAGGGATTTGAAAAGTTTCAATGGGAATGGGAAGAATTGGGACAAAAATTGGAAAATTTTTCAGGGACTTTGAAAAAATTACAACTGGAATTTTAGCCATTTTTTTATGTGAAATTGTAAACATGTGGCCATGGATTTTGAAAATTCTAGAGAGAATTTTAAAAGCTTCAAGAGAATTTCTACAATTTTGAGAGGGATTTGAAAAGTTTCAATGGGAATGGGAAGAATTGGGACAAAAATTGGAAAATTTTTAAGGGACTGAAAAAATTTCAACTGGAATTTTAGCATTTTTTTTACGTGAAATTGTAAACATGTGGACATGGATTTTGAAAATTCTAGAGAGAATTTTAAAAGCTTCAACAGAATTTCAACAATTTTGAGAGGGATTTGAAAAGTTTCAATGGGAATGGGAAGAATTGGGACAAAAATTGGAAAATTTTTCAGGGACTTTGAAAAAATTTCAACTGGAATTTTAGCCATTTTTTGACGTGAAATGGTAAACATGTGGACATGGATTTTGAAAATTCTAGAGAGAATTTTAAAAGCTTCAACAGAATTTCAACAATTTTGAGAGGGATTTGAAAAGTTTCAATGGGAATGGGAAGAATTGGGACAAAAATGGGAAAATTTTTAAGGGACTTTGAAAAAATTTCAACTGGAATTTTAGCCATTTTTTGACGTGAAATGGTAAACATGTGGACATGGATTTTGAAAATTTTAGAGAGAATTTTAAAAGCTTCAACAGAATTTCAACAATTTTGAGAGGGATTTGAAAAGTTTCAATGGGAATGGGAAGAATTGGGACAAAAATTGGAAAATTTTTAAGGGACTTTGAAAAAATTTCAACTGGAATTTTAGCCATTTTTTGACGTGAAATTGTAAACATGTGGACATGGATTTTGAAAATTCTAGAGAGAATTTTAAAAGATTCAACAGAATTTCAACAATTTTGAGAGGGATTTGAAAAGTTTCAATGGGAATGGGAAGAATTGGGACAAAAATTGGAAAATTTTGAAGGGACTTTGAAAAAATTTCAACTGGAATTTTAGCCATTTTTTGACGTGAAATGGTAAACATGTGGACATGGATTTTGAAAATTCTAGAGAGAATTTTAAAAGCTTCAAGAGAATTTCAACAATTTTGAGAGGGATTTGAAAAGTTTCAATGGGAATGGGAAGAATTGGGACAAAAATTGGAAAATTTTTAAGGGACTTTGAAAAAATTTCAACTGGAATTTTAGCCATTTTTTTTATGTGAAATTGTAAACATGTGGACATGGATTTTGAAAATTCTAGAGAGAATTTTAAAAGCTTCAACAGAATTTCAACAATTTTGAGAGGGATTTGAAAAGTTTCAATGGGAATGGGAAGAATTGGGACAAAAATTGGAAAATTTTTAAGGGACTTTGAAAAAATTTCAACTGGAATTTTAGCCATTTTTTGACGTGAAGTTGTAAACATGTGGACATGGATTTTGAAAATTCTAGAGAGAATTTTAAAAGCTTCAAGAGAATTTCAACAATTTTGAGAGGGATTTGAAAAGTTTCAATGGGAATGGGAAGAATTGGGACAAAAATTGGAAAATTTTTAAGGGACTTTGAAAAAATTTCAACTGGAATTTTAGCCATTTTTTGATGTGAAATTGTAAACATGTGGACATGGATTTTGAAAATTCTAGAGAGAATTTTAAAAGCTTCAAGAGAATTTCAACAATTTTGAGAGGGATTTGAAAAGTTTCAATGGGAATGGGAAGAATTGGGACAAAAATTGGAAAATTTTTAAGGGACTTTGAAAAAATTTCAACTGGAATTCTAGCATTTCTTTTATGTGAAATTGTAAACATGTGGACATGGATTTTGAAAATTCTAGAGAGAATTTTAAAAGCTTCAACAGAATTTCAACAATTTTGGGAGGGATTTGAAAAGTTTCAATGGGAATGGGAAGAATTGGGACAAAAATTGGAAAATTTTTAAGGGACTTTGAAAAAATTTCAACTGGAATTTTAGCAATTTTTTTATGTGAAATTGTAAACATGTGGACATGGATTTTGAAAATTCTAGAGAGAATTTTAAAAGCTTCAAGAGAATTTCAACAATTTTGAGAGGGATTTGAAAAGTTTCAATGGGAATGGGAAGAATTGGGACAAAAATTGGAAAATTTTTAAGGGACTTTGAAAAAATTTCAACTGGAATTCTAGCCATTTTTTTATGTGAAATTGTAAACATGTGGACATGGATTTTGAAAATTCTAGAGAGAATTTTAAAAGCTTCAAGAGAATTTCAACAATTTTGAGAGGGATTTGAAAAGTTTCAATGGGAATGGGAAGAATTGGGACAAAAATTGGAAAATTTTTAAGGGACTTTGAAAAAATTTCAACTGGAATTTTAGCCATTTTTTTTATGTGAAATTGTAAACATGTGGACATGGATTTTGAAAATTCTAGAGAGAATTTTAAAAGCTTCAACAGAATTTCAACAATTTTGAGAGGGATTTGAAAAGTTTCAATGGGAATGGGAAGAATTGGGACAAAAATTGGAAAATTTTTAAGGGACTTTGAAAAAATTTCAACTGGAATTTTAGCCATTTTGTTACGTGAAATTGTAAACATGTGGACATGGATTTTGAAAATTCTAGAGAGAATTTTAAAAGCTTCAACAGAATTTCAACAATTTTGAGAGGGATTTGAAAAGTTTCAATGGGAATGGGAAGAATTGGGACAAAAATTGGAAAATTTTTAAGGGACTTTGAAAAAATTTCAACTGGAATTTTAGCCATTTTTTGACGTGAAATTGTAAACATGTGGACATGGATTTTGAAAATTCTAGAGAGAATTTTAAAAGCTTCAAGAGAATTTCAACAATTTTGAGAGGGATTTGAAAAGTTTCAATGGGAATGGGAAGAATTGGGACAAAAATTGGAAAATTTTTAAGGGACTTTGAAAAAATTTCAACTGGAATTTTAGCCATTTTTTGACGTGAAATTGTAAACATGTGGACATGGATTTTGAAAATTCTAGAGAGAATTTTAAAAGCTTCAAGAGAATTTCAACAATTTTGAGAGGGATTTGAAAAGTTTCAATGGGAATGGGAAGAATTGGGACAAAAATTGGAAAATTTTTAAGGGACTTTGAAAAAATTTCAACTGGAATTTTAGCCATTTTTTTATGTGAAATTGTAAACATGTGGACATGGATTTTGAAAATTCTAGAGAGAATTTTAAAAACTTCAAGAGAATTTCAACAATTTTGAGAGGGATTTGAAAAGTTTCAATGGGAATGGGAAGAATTGGGACAAAAATTGGAAAATTTTTAAGGGACTTTGAAAAAATTTCAACTGGAATTTTAGCCATTTTTTTATGTGAAATTGTAAACATGTGGACATGGATTTTGAAAATTCTAGAGAGAATTTTAAAAGCTTCAAGAGAATTTCAACAATTTTGAGAGGGATTTGAAAAGTTTCAATGGGAATGGGAAGAATTGGGACAAAAATTGGAAAATTTTTCAGGGACTTTGAAAAAATTACAACTGGAATTTTAGCCATTTTTTTATGTGAAATTGTAAACATGTGGCCATGGATTTTGAAAATTCTAGAGAGAATTTTAAAAGCTTCAAGAGAATTTCTACAATTTTGAGAGGGATTTGAAAAGTTTCAATGGGAATGGGAAGAATTGGGACAAAAATTGGAAAATTTTTAAGGGACTGAAAAAATTTCAACTGGAATTTTAGCATTTTTTTTACGTGAAATTGTAAACATGTGGACATGGATTTTGAAAATTCTAGAGAGAATTTTAAAAGCTTCAACAGAATTTCAACAATTTTGAGAGGGATTTGAAAAGTTTCAATGGGAATGGGAAGAATTGGGACAAAAATTGGAAAATTTTTCAGGGACTTTGAAAAAATTTCAACTGGAATTTTAGCCATTTTTTGACGTGAAATGGTAAACATGTGGACATGGATTTTGAAAATTCTAGAGAGAATTTTAAAAGCTTCAACAGAATTTCAACAATTTTGAGAGGGATTTGAAAAGTTTCAATGGGAATGGGAAGAATTGGGACAAAAATGGGAAAATTTTTAAGGGACTTTGAAAAAATTTCAACTGGAATTTTAGCCATTTTTTGACGTGAAATGGTAAACATGTGGACATGGATTTTGAAAATTTTAGAGAGAATTTTAAAAGCTTCAACAGAATTTCAACAATTTTGAGAGGGATTTGAAAAGTTTCAATGGGAATGGGAAGAATTGGGACAAAAATTGGAAAATTTTTAAGGGACTTTGAAAAAATTTCAACTGGAATTTTAGCCATTTTTTGACGTGAAATTGTAAACATGTGGACATGGATTTTGAAAATTCTAGAGAGAATTTTAAAAGATTCAACAGAATTTCAACAATTTTGAGAGGGATTTGAAAAGTTTCAATGGGAATGGGAAGAATTGGGACAAAAATTGGAAAATTTTGAAGGGACTTTGAAAAAATTTCAACTGGAATTTTAGCCATTTTTTGACGTGAAATGGTAAACATGTGGACATGGATTTTGAAAATTCTAGAGAGAATTTTAAAAGCTTCAAGAGAATTTCAACAATTTTGAGAGGGATTTGAAAAGTTTCAATGGGAATGGGAAGAATTGGGACAAAAATTGGAAAATTTTTAAGGGACTTTGAAAAAATTTCAACTGGAATTTTAGCCATTTTTTTTATGTGAAATTGTAAACATGTGGACATGGATTTTGAAAATTCTAGAGAGAATTTTAAAAGCTTCAACAGAATTTCAACAATTTTGAGAGGGATTTGAAAAGTTTCAATGGGAATGGGAAGAATTGGGACAAAAATTGGAAAATTTTTAAGGGACTTTGAAAAAATTTCAACTGGAATTTTAGCCATTTTTTGACGTGAAGTTGTAAACATGTGGACATGGATTTTGAAAATTCTAGAGAGAATTTTAAAAGCTTCAAGAGAATTTCAACAATTTTGAGAGGGATTTGAAAAGTTTCAATGGGAATGGGAAGAATTGGGACAAAAATTGGAAAATTTTTAAGGGACTTTGAAAAAATTTCAACTGGAATTTTAGCCATTTTTTGATGTGAAATTGTAAACATGTGGACATGGATTTTGAAAATTCTAGAGAGAATTTTAAAAGCTTCAAGAGAATTTCAACAATTTTGAGAGGGATTTGAAAAGTTTCAATGGGAATGGGAAGAATTGGGACAAAAATTGGAAAATTTTTAAGGGACTTTGAAAAAATTTCAACTGGAATTCTAGCATTTCTTTTATGTGAAATTGTAAACATGTGGACATGGATTTTGAAAATTCTAGAGAGAATTTTAAAAGCTTCAACAGAATTTCAACAATTTTGGGAGGGATTTGAAAAGTTTCAATGGGAATGGGAAGAATTGGGACAAAAATTGGAAAATTTTTAAGGGACTTTGAAAAAATTTCAACTGGAATTTTAGCAATTTTTTTATGTGAAATTGTAAACATGTGGACATGGATTTTGAAAATTCTAGAGAGAATTTTAAAAGCTTCAAGAGAATTTCAACAATTTTGAGAGGGATTTGAAAAGTTTCAATGGGAATGGGAAGAATTGGGACAAAAATTGGAAAATTTTTAAGGGACTTTGAAAAAATTTCAACTGGAATTCTAGCCATTTTTTTATGTGAAATTGTAAACATGTGGACATGGATTTTGAAAATTCTAGAGAGAATTTTAAAAGCTTCAAGAGAATTTCAACAATTTTGAGAGGGATTTGAAAAGTTTCAATGGGAATGGGAAGAATTGGGACAAAAATTGGAAAATTTTTAAGGGACTTTGAAAAAATTTCAACTGGAATTTTAGCCATTTTTTTTATGTGAAATTGTAAACATGTGGACATGGATTTTGAAAATTCTAGAGAGAATTTTAAAAGCTTCAACAGAATTTCAACAATTTTGAGAGGGATTTGAAAAGTTTCAATGGGAATGGGAAGAATTGGGACAAAAATTGGAAAATTTTTAAGGGACTTTGAAAAAATTTCAACTGGAATTTTAGCCATTTTGTTACGTGAAATTGTAAACATGTGGACATGGATTTTGAAAATTCTAGAGAGAATTTTAAAAGCTTCAAGAGAATTTCAACAATTTTGAGAGGGATTTGAAAAGTTTCAATGGGAATGGGAAGAATTGGGACAAAAATTGGAAAATTTTTAAGGGACTTTGAAAAAATTTCAACTGGAATTTTAGCCATTTTTTGACGTGAAATTGTAAACATGTGGACATGGATTTTGAAAATTCTAGAGAGAATTTTAAAAGCTTCAACAGAATTTCAACAATTTTGAGAGGGATTTGAAAAGTTTCAATGGGAATGGGAAGAATTGGAACAAAAATTGGAAAATTTTTAAGGAACTTTGAAAAAATTTCAACTGGAATTTTAGCCATTTTGTTATGTGAAATTGTAAACATGTGGCCATGGATTTTGAAAATTCTAGAGAGAATTTTAAAAGCTTCAAGAGAATTTCAACAATTTTGAGAGGGATTTGAAAAGTTTCAATAGGAATGGGAAGAATTGGGACAAAAATTGGAAAATTTTTAAGGGACTTTGAAAAAATTTCAACTGGAATTTTAGCCATTTTGTTACGTGAAATTGTAAACATGTGGACATGGATTTTGAAAATTCTAGAGAGAATTTTAAAAGCTTCAACAGAATTTCAACAATTTTGAGAGGGATTTAAAAAGTTTCAATGGGAATGGGAAGAATTGGGACAAAAATTGGAAAATTTTTAAGGGACTTTGAAAAAATTTCAACTGGAATTTTAGCCATTTTGTTACGTGAAATTGTAAACATGTGGACATGGATTTTGAAAATTCTAGAGAGAATTTTAAAAGCTTCAAGAGAATTTCAACAATTTTGAGAGGGATTTGAAAGTTTCAATGGGAATGGGAAGAATTGGGACAAAAATTGGAAAATTTTTAAGGGACTTTGAAAAAATTTCAACTGGAATTTTAGCCATTTTTTGACGTGAAATTGTAAACATGTGGACATGGATTTTGAAAATTCTAGAGAGAATTTTAAAAGCTTCAACAGAATTTCAACAATTTTGAGAGGGATTTGAAAAGTTTCAATGGGAATGGGAAGAATTGGGACAAAAATTGGAAAATTTTTCAGGGACTTTGAAAAAATTTCAACTGGAATTTTAGCCATTTTTTGACGTGAAATTGTAAACATGTGGACATGGATTTTGAAAATTCTAGAGAGAATTTTAAAAGCTTCAAGAGAATTTCAACAATTTTGAGAGGGATTTGAAAAGTTTCAATGGGAATGGGAAGAATTGGGACAAAAATTGGAAAATTTTTAAGGGACTTGAAAAATTTCAACTGGAATTTAGCCATTTTTTGACGTGAAGTTGTAAACATGTGGACATGGATTTTGAAAATTCTAGAGAGAATTTTAAAAAGCTTCAAGAGAATTTCAACAATTTTGAGAGGGATTTGAAAAGTTTCAATGGGAATGGGAAGAATTGGGACAAAAATTGGAAAATTTTAAGGGACTTTGAAAAAATTTCAACTGGAATTTTAGCCATTTTTTTATGTGAAATTGTAAACATGTGGACATGGATTTTGAAAATTCTAGAGAGAATTTTAAAAGCTTCAACAGAATTTCAACAATTTTGAGAGGGATTTGAAAAGTTTCAATGGGAATGGGAAGAATTGGACAAAAATTGGAAATTTTTAAGGGACTTTGAAAAATTTCAACTGGAATTTTAGCCATTTTTTGACGTGAAATTGTAAACATGTGGACATGGATTTTGAAAATTCTAGAGAGAATTTTAAAAGCTTCAACAGAATTTCAACAATTTTGAGAGGGATTTGAAAAGTTTCAATGGGAATGGGAAGAATTGGAACAAAAATTGGAAAATTTTTAAGGAACTTTGAAAAAATTTCAACTGGAATTTAGCCATTTTGTTATGTGAAATTGTAAACATGTGGCCATGGATTTTGAAAATTCTAGAGAGAATTTTAAAAGCTTCAACAGAATTTCAACAATTTTGAGAGGGATTTGAAAAGTTTCAATGGGAATGGGAAGAATTGGGACAAAAATTGGAAAATTTTTAAGGGACTTTGAAAAAATTTCAACTGGAATTTTAGCCATTTTTTGACGTGAAATTGTAAACATGTGGACATGGATTTTGAAAATTCTAGAGAGAATTTTAAAAGCTTCAACAGAATTTCAACAATTTTGAGAGGGATTTGAAAAGTTTCAATGGGAATGGGAAGAATTGGGACAAAAATTGGAAAATTTTTCAGGGACTTTGAAAAAATTTCAACTGGAATTTTAGCCATTTTTTGACGTGAAATTGTAAACATGTGGACATGGATTTTGAAAATTCTAGAGAGAATTTTAAAAGCTTCAAGAGAATTTCAACAATTTTGAGAGGGATTTGAAAAGTTTCAATGGGAATGGGAAGAATTGGGACAAAAATTGGAAAATTTTTAAGGGACTTTGAAAAAATTTCAACTGGAATTTTAGCCATTTTTTGACGTGAAGTTGTAAACATGTGGACATGGATTTTGAAAATTCTAGAGAGAATTTTAAAAGCTTCAACAGAATTTCAACAATTTTGAGAGGGATTTGAAAAGTTTCAATGGGAATGGGAAGAATTGGGACAAAAATTGGAAAATTTTTAAGGGACTTTGAAAAAATTTCAACTGGAATTTTAGCCATTTTGTTACGTGAAATTGTAAACATGTGGACATGGATTTTGAAAATTCTAGAGAGAATTTTAAAAGCTTCAAGAGAATTTCAACAATTTTGAGAGGGATTTGAAAAGTTTCAATGGGAATGGGAAGAATTGGGACAAAAATTGGAAAATTTTTAAGGGACTTTGAAAAAATTTCAACTGGAATTCTAGCATTTCTTTTATGTGAAATTGTAAACATGTGGACATGGATTTTGAAAATTCTAGAGAGAATTTTAAAAGCTTCAACAGAATTTCAACAATTTTGGGAGGGATTTGAAAAGTTTCAATGGGAATGGGAAGAATTGGGACAAAAATTGGAAAATTTTTAAGGGACTTTGAAAAAATTTCAACTGGAATTTTAGCCATTTTTTGACGTGAAATTGTAAACATGTGGACATGGATTTTGAAAATTCTAGAGAGAATTTTAAAAGCTTCAACAGAATTTCAACAATTTTGAGAGGGATTTGAAAAGTTTCAATGGGAATGGGAAGAATTGGGACAAAAATTGGAAAATTTTTAAGGGACTTTGAAAAAATTTCAACTGGAATTTTAGCCATTTTTTGACGTGAAATTGTAAACATGTGGACATGGATTTTGAAAATTCTAGAGAGAATTTTAAAAGCTTCAAGAGAATTTCAACAATTTTGAGAGGGATTTGAAAAGTTTCAATGGGAATGGGAAGAATTGGGACAAAAATTGGAAAATTTTTAAGGGACTTTGAAAAAATTTCAACTGGAATTTTAGCCATTTTTTGACGTGAAATTGTAAACATGTGGACATGGATTTTGAAAATTCTAGAGAGAATTTTAAAAGCTTCAACAGAATTTCAACAATTTTGAGAGGGATTTGAAAAGTTTCAATGGGAATGGGAAGAATTGGAACAAAAATTGGAAAATTTTTCAGGGACTTTGAAAAAATTTCAACTGGAATTTTAGCCATTTTTTGACGTGGAATTGTAAACATGTGGACATGGATTTTGAAAATTCTAGAGAGAATTTTAAAAGCTTCAAGAGAATTTCAACAATTTTGAGAGGGATTTGAAAAGTTTCAATGGGAATGGGAAGAATTGGGACAAAAATTGGAAAATTTTTAAGGGACTTTGAAAAAATTTCAACTGGAATTTTAGCCATTTTTTGACGTGAAGTTGTAAACATGTGGACATGGATTTTGAAAATTCTAGAGAGAATTTTAAAAGCTTCAACAGAATTTCAACAATTTTGAGAGGGATTTGAAAAGTTTCAATGGGAATGGGAAGAATTGGGACAAAAATTGGAAAATTTTTAAGGACTTTGAAAAAATTTCAACTGGAATTTTAGCCATTTTTTGATGTGAAATTGTAAACATGTGGACATGGATTTTGAAAATTCTAGAGAGAATTTTAAAAGCTTCAAGAGAATTTCAACAATTTTGAGAGGGATTTGAAAAGTTTCAATGGGAATGGGAAGAATTGGGACAAAAATTGGAAAATTTTTAAGGGACTTTGAAAAAATTTCAACTGGAATTCTAGCATTTCTTTTATGTGAAATTGTAAACATGTGGACATGGATTTTGAAAATTCTAGAGAGAATTTTAAAAGCTTCAACAGAATTTCAACAATTTTGGGAGGGATTTGAAAAGTTTCAATGGGAATGGGAAGAATTGGGACAAAAATTGGAAAATTTTTAAGGGACTTTGAAAAAATTTCAACTGGAATTTTAGCAATTTTTTTATGTGAAATTGTAAACATGTGGACATGGATTTTGAAAATTCTAGAGAGAATTTTAAAAGCTTCAACAGAATTTCAACAATTTTGAGAGGGATTTGAAAAGTTTCAATGGGAATGGGAAGAATTGGGACAAAAATTGGAAAATTTTTAAGGGACTTTGAAAAAATTTCAACTGGAATTTTAGCCATTTTTTTGACGTGAAATTGTAAACATGTGGACATGGATTTTGAAAATTCTAGAGAGAATTTTAAAAGCTTCAAGAGAATTTCAACAATTTTGAGAGGGATTTGAAAAGTTTCAATGGGAATGGGAAGAATTGGGACAAAAATTGGAAAATTTTTAAGGGACTTTGAAAAAATTTCAACTGGAATTTTAGCCATTTTTTGACGTGAAATTGTAAACATGTGGACATGGATTTTGAAAATTCTAGAGAGAATTTTAAAAGCTTCAACAGAATTTCAACAATTTTGAGAGGGATTTGAAAAGTTTCAATGGGAATGGGAAGAATTGGGACAAAAATTGGAAAATTTTTCAGGGACTTTGAAAAAATTTCAACTGGAATTTTAGCAATTTTTTTATGTGAAATTGTAAACATGTGGACATGGATTTTGAAAATTCTAGAGAGAATTTTAAAAGCTTCAACAGAATTTCAACAATTTTGAGATGGATTTGAAAAGTTTCAATGGGAATGGGAAGAATTGGGACAAAAATTGGAAAATTTTTAAGGGACTTTGAAAAAATTTCAACTGGAATTTTAGCCATTATTTGATGTGAAATTGTAAACATGTGGACATGGATTTTGAAAATTCTAGAGAGAATTTTAAAAGCTTCAAGAGAATTTCAACAATTTTGAGAGGGATTTGAAAAGTTTCAATGGGAATGGGAAGAATTGGGACAAAAATTGGAAAATTTTTAAGGGACTTTGAAAAAATTTCAACTGGAATTTTAGCCATTTTTTGACGTGAAATTGTAAACATGTGGACATGGATTTTGAAAATTCTAGAGAGAATTTTAAAAGCTTCAAGAGAATTTCAACAATTTTGAGAGGGATTTGAAAAGTTTCAATGGGAATGGGAAGAATTGGGACAAAAATTGGAAAATTTTTAAGGGACTTTGAAAAAATTTCAACTGGAATTTTAGCCATTTTTTGACGTGAAATTGTAAACATGTGGACATGGATTTTGAAAATTCTAGAGAGAATTTTAAAAGCTTCAACAGAATTTCAACAATTTTGAGAGGGATTTGAAAAGTTTCAATGGGAATGGGAAGAATTGGGACAAAAATTGGAAAATTTTTAAGGGACTTTGAAAAAATTTCAACTGGAATTTTAGCCATTTTTTGACGTGAAATTGTAAACATGTGGACATGGATTTTGAAAATTCTAGAGAGAATTTTAAAAGCTTCAAGAGAATTTCAACAATTTTGAGAGGGATTTGAAAAGTTTCAATGGGAATGGGAAGAATTGGGACAAAAACTGGAAAATTTTTAAGGGACTTTGAAAAAATTTCAACTGGAATTTTAGCATTTCTTTTATGTGAAATTGTAAACATGTGGACATGGATTTTGAAAATTCTAGAGAGAATTTTAAAAGCTTCAACAGAATTTCAACAATTTTGAGAGGGATTTGAAAAGTTTCAATGGGAATGGGAAGAATTGGAACAAAAATTGGAAAATTTTTAAGGAACATTGAAAAAATTTCAACTGGAATTCTAGCATTTCTTTTATGTGAAATTGTAAACATGTGGACATGGATTTTGAAAATTCTAGAGAGAATTTTAAAAGCTTCAAGAGAATTTCAACAATTTTGGGAGGGATTTGAAAAGTTTCGATGTGAATGGGAAGAATTGGGACAAAAATTGGAAAATTTTTAAGGGACTTTGAAAAAATTTCAACTGGAATTTTAGCCATTTTTTTATGTGAAATTGTAAACATGTGGACATGGATTTTGAAAATTCTAGAGAGAATTTTAAAAGCTTCAAGAGAATTTCAACAATTTTGAGAGGGATTTGAAAAGTTTCAATGGGAATGGGAAGAATTGGGACAAAAATTGGAAAATTTTTAAGGGACTTTGAAAAAATTTCAACTGGAATTTTAGCCATTTTTTTATGTGAAATTGTAAACATGTGGACATGGATTTTGAAAATTCTAGAGAGAATTTTAAAAGCTTCAAGAGAATTTCAACAATTTTGAGAGGGATTTGAAAAGTTTCAATGGGAATGGGAAGAATTGGGACAAAAATTGGAAAATTTTTAAGGGACTTTGAAAAAATTTCAACTGGAATTTTAGCCATTTTTTGACGTGAAATTGTAAACATGTGGACATGGATTTTGAAAATTCTAGAGAGAATTTTAAAAGCTTCAACAGAATTTCAACAATTTTGAGAGGGATTTGAAAAGTTTCAATGGGAATGGGAAGAATTGGGACAAAAATTGGAAAATTTTTCAGGGACTTTGAAAAAATTTCAACTGGAATTTTAGCAATTTTTTTATGTGAAATTGTAAACATGTGGACATGGATTTTGAAAATTCTAGAGAGAATTTTAAAAGCTTCAACAGAATTTCAACAATTTTGAGATGGATTTGAAAAGTTTCAATGGGAATGGGAAGAATTGGGACAAAAATTGGAAAATTTTTAAGGGACTTTGAAAAAATTTCAACTGGAATTTTAGCCATTATTTGACGTGAAATTGTAAACATGTGGACATGGATTTTGAAAATTCTAGAGAGAATTTTAAAAGCTTCAAGAGAATTTCAACAATTTTGAGAGGGATTTGAAAAGTTTCAATGGGAATGGGAAGAATTGGGACAAAAATTGGAAAATTTTTAAGGGACTTTGAAAAAATTTCAACTGGAATTTTAGCCATTTTTTGACGTGAAATTGTAAACATGTGGACATGGATTTTGAAAATTCTAGAGAGAATTTTAAAAGCTTCAACAGAATTTCAACAATTTTGAGAGGGATTTGAAAAGTTTCAATGGGAATGGGAAGAATTGGGACAAAAATTGGAAAATTTTTAAGGGACTTTGAAAAAATTTCAACTGGAATTTTAGCCATTTTTTGACGTGAAATTGTAAACATGTGGACATGGATTTTGAAAATTCTAGAGAGAATTTTAAAAGCTTCAACAGAATTTCAACAATTTTGAGAGGGATTTGAAAAGTTTCAATGGGAATGGGAAGAATTGGAACAAAAATTGGAAAATTTTTAAGGGACTTTGAAAAAATTTCAACTGGAATTTTAGCATTTCTTTTATGTGAAATTGTAAACATGTGGACATGGATTTTGAAAATTCTAGAGAGAATTTTAAAAGCTTCAACAGAATTTCAACAATTTTGAGAGGGATTTGAAAAGTTTCAATGGGAATGGGAAGAATTGGAACAAAAATTGGAAAATTTTTAAGGAACATTGAAAAAATTTCAACTGGAATTTTAGACATTTTGTTACGTGAAATTGTAAACATGTGGCCATGGATTTTGAAAATTCTAGAGAGAATTTTAAAAGCTTCAACAGAATTTCAACAATTTTGAGAGGGATTTGAAAAGTTTCAATGGGAATGGGAAGAATTGGGACAAAAATTGGAAAATTTTTAAGGGACTTTGAAAAAATTTCAACTGGAATTTTAGCCATTTTGTTACGTGAAATTGTAAACATGTGGACATGGATTTCGAAAATTCTAGAGAGAATTTTAAAAGCTTCAAGAGAATTTCAACAATTTTGAGAGGGATTTGAAAAGTTTCAATGGGAATGGGAAGAATTGGGACAAAAATTGGAAAATTTTTCAGGGACTTTGAAAAAATTTCAACTGGAATTTTAGCCATTTTTTGACGTGAAATTGTAAACATGTGGACATGGATTTTGAAAATTGTAGAGAGAATTTTAAAAGCTTCAACAGAATTTCAACAATTTTGAGAGGGATTTGAAAAGTTTCAATGGGAATGGGAAGAATTGGGACAAAAATTGGAAAATTTTTAAGGGACTTTGAAAAAATTTCAACTGGAATTTTAGCCATTTTTTGACGTGAAATTGTAAACATGTGGACATGGATTTTGAAAATTCTAGAGAGAATTTTAAAAGCTTCAACAGAATTTCAACAATTTTGAGAGGGATTTGAAAAGTTTCAATGGGAATGGGAAGAATTGGGACAAAAATTGGAAAATTTTTAAGGGACTTTGAAAAAATTTCAACTGGAATTTTAGCCATTGTTTGACGTGAAGTTGTAAACATGTGGACATGGATTTTGAAAATTCTAGAGAGAATTTTAAAAGCTTCAAGAGAATTTCAACAATTTTGAGAGGGATTTGAAAAGTTTCAATGGGAATGGGAAGAATTGGGACAAAAATTGGAAAATTTTTAAGGGACTTTGAAAAAATTTCAACTGGAATTTTAGCCATTTTTTGACGTGAAATTGTAAACATGTGGACATGGATTTTGAAAATTCTAGAGAGAATTTTAAAAGCTTCAAGAGAATTTCAACAATTTTGAGAGGGATTTGAAAAGTTTCAATGGGAATGGGAAGAATTGGGACAAAAATTGGAAAATTTTTAAGGGACTTTAAAAAAATTTCAACTGGAATTTTAGCCATTTTTTGACGTGAAATTGTAAACATGTGGACATGGATTTTGAAAATTCTAGAGAGAATTTTAAAAGCTTCAATAGAATTTCAACAATTTTGAGAGGGATTTGAAAAGTTTCAATGGGAATGGGAAGAATTGGAACAAAAATTGGAAAATTTTTAAGGAACTTTGAAAAAATTTCAACTGGAATTTTAGCCATTTTGTTACGTGAAATTGTAAACATGTGGCCATGGATTTTGAAAATTCTAGAGAGAATTTTAAAAGCTTCAACAGAATTTCAACAATTTTGAGAGGGATTTGAAAAGTTTCAATAGGAATGGGAAGAATTGGGACAAAAATTGGAAAATTTTTAAGGGACTTTGAAAAAATTTCAACTGGAATTTTAGCCATTTTGTTACGTGAAATTGTAAACATGTGGACATGGATTTTGAAAATTCTAGAGAGAATTTTAAAAGCTTCAAGAGAATTTCAACAATTTTGAGAGGGATTTGAAAAGTTTCAATGGGAATGGGAAGAATTGGGACAAAAATTGGAAAATTTTTAAGGGACTTTGAAAAAATTTCAACTGGAATTTTAGCCATTTTTTGACGTGAAATTGTAAACATGTGGACATGGATTTTGAAAATTCTAGAGAGAATTTTAAAAGCTTCAACAGAATTTCAACAATTTTGAGAGGGATTTGAAAAGTTTCAATGGGAATGGGAAGAATTGGGACAAAAATTGGAAAATTTTTCAGGGACTTTGAAAAAATTTCAACTGGAATTTTAGCCATTTTTTTATGTGAAATTGTAAACATGTGGACATGGATTTTGAAAATTCTAGAGAGAATTTTAAAAGCTTCAAGAGAATTTCAACAATTTTGAGAGGGATTTGAAAAGTTTCAATGGGAATGGGAAGAATTGGGACAAAAATTGGAAAATTTTTAAGGGACTTTGAAAAAATTTCAACTGGAATTTTAGCCATTTTTTGACGTGAAGTTGTAAACATGTGGACATGGATTTTGAAAATTCTAGAGAGAATTTTAAAAGCTTCAACAGAATTTCAACAATTTTGAGAGGGATTTGAAAAGTTTCAATGGGAATGGGAAGAATTGGGACAAAAATTGGAAAATTTTTAAGGGACTTTGAAAAAATTTCAACTGGAATTTTAGCCATTTTTTGATGTGAAATTGTAAACATGTGGACATGGATTTTGAAAATTCTAGAGAGAATTTTAAAAGCTTCAAGAGAATTTCAACAATTTTGAGAGGGATTTGAAAAGTTTCAATGGGAATGGGAAGAATTGGGACAAAAATTGGAAAATTTTTAAGGGACTTTGAAAAAATTTCAACTGGAATTCTAGCATTTCTTTTATGTGAAATTGTAAACATGTGGACATGGATTTTGAAAATTCTAGAGAGAATTTTAAAAGCTTCAACAGAATTTCAACAATTTTGGGAGGGATTTGAAAAGTTTCAATGGGAATGGGAAGAATTGGGACAAAAATTGGAAAATTTTTAAGGGACTTTGAAAAAATTTCAACTGGAATTTTAGCAATTTTTTTATGTGAAATTGTAAACATGTGGACATGGATTTTGAAAATTCTAGAGAGAATTTTAAAAGCTTCAACAGAATTTCAACAATTTTGAGATGGATTTGAAAAGTTTCAATGGGAATGGGAAGAATTGGGACAAAAATTGGAAAATTTTTAAGGGACTTTGAAAAAATTTCAACTGGAATTTTAGCCATTTTGTTACGTGAAATTGTAAACATGTGGCCATGGATTTTGAAAATTCTAGACAGAATTTTAAAAGCTTCAAGAGAATTTCAACAATTTTGAGAGGGATTTGAAAAGTTTCAATGGGAATGGGAAGAATTGGGACAAAAATTGGAAAATTTTTCAGGGACTTTGAAAAAATTTCAACTGGAATTTTAGCCATTTTTTGACGTGAAATTGTAAACATGTGGACATGGATTTTGAAAATTGTAGAGAGAATTTTAAAAGCTTCAACAGAATTTCAACAATTTTGAGAGGGATTTGAAAAGTTTCAATGGGAATGGGAAGAATTGGGACAAAAATTGGAAAATTTTTAAGGGACTTTGAAAAAATTTCAACTGGAATTTTAGCCATTTTTTGACGTGAAATTGTAAACATGTGGACATGGATTTTGAAAATTCTAGAGAGAATTTTAAAAGCTTCAACAGAATTTCAACAATTTTGAGAGGGATTTGAAAAGTTTCAATGGGAATGGGAAGAATTGGGACAAAAATTGGAAAATTTTTAAGGGACTTTGAAAAAATTTCAACTGGAATTTTAGCCATTTTTTGACGTGAAATTGTAAACATGTGGACATGGATTTTGAAAATTCTAGAGAGAATTTTAAAAGCTTCAAGAGAATTTCAACAATTTTGAGAGGGATTTGAAAAGTTTCAATGGGAATGGGAAGAATTGGGACAAAAATTGGAAAATTTTTAAGGGACTTTGAAAAAATTTCAACTGGAATTTTAGCCATTTTTTGACGTGAAATTGTAAACATGTGGACATGGATTTTGAAAATTCTAGAGAGAATTTTAAAAGCTTCAACAGAATTTCAACAATTTTGAGAGGGATTTGAAAAGTTTCAATGGGAATGGGAAGAATTGGAACAAAAATTGGAAAATTTTTAAGGGACTTTGAAAAAATTTCAACTGGAATTTTAGCATTTCTTTTATGTGAAATTGTAAACATGTGGACATGGATTTTGAAAATTCTAGAGAGAATTTTAAAAGCTTCAACAGAATTTCAACAATTTTGAGAGGGATTTGAAAAGTTTCAATGGGAATGGGAAGAATTGGGACAAAAATTGGAAAATTTTTAAGGAACATTGAAAAAATTTCAACTGGAATTTTAGCCATTTTTTGACGTGAAATTGTAAACATGTGGCCATGGATTTTGAAAATTCTAGAGAGAATTTTAAAAGCTTCAACAGAATTTCAACAATTTTGAGAGGGATTTGAAAAGTTTCAATGGGAATGGGAAGAATTGGGACAAAAATTGGAAAATTTTTAAGGGACTTTGAAAAAATTTCAACTGGAATTTTAGCCATTTTTTGACGTGAAATTGTAAACATGTGGACATGGATTTTGAAAATTCTAGACAGAATTTTAAAAGCTTCAAGAGAATTTCAACAATTTTGAGAGGGATTTGAAAAGTTTCAATGGGAATGGGAAGAATTGGGACAAAAATTGGAAAATTTTTAAGGGACTTTGAAAAAATTTCAACTGGAATTTTAGCCATTTTTTGACGTGAAATTGTAAACATGTGGACATGGATTTTGAAAATTCTAGAGAGAATTTTAAAAGCTTCAACAGAATTTCAACAATTTTGAGAGGGATTTGAAAAGTTTCAATGGGAATGGGAAGAATTGGGACAAAAATTGGAAAATTTTTAAGGGACTTTGAAAAAATTTCAACTGGAATTTTAGCCATTTTTTGACGTGAAATTGTAAACATGTGGACATGGATTTTGAAAATTCTAGAGAGAATTTTAAAAGCTTCAACAGAATTTCAACAATTTTGAGAGGGATTTGAAAAGTTTCAATGGGAATGGGAAGAATTGGGACAAAAATTGGAAAATTTTTAAGGGACTTTGAAAAAATTTCACCTGGAATTTTAGCATTTCTTTTATGTGAAATGGTAAACATGTGGACATGGATTTTGAAAATTCTAGAGAGAATTTTAAAAGCTTCAACAGAATTTCAACAATTTTGAGAGGGATTTGAAAAGTTTCAATGGGAATGGGAAGAATTGGAACAAAAATTGGAAAATTTTTAAGGAACATTGAAAAAATTTCAACTGGAATTTTAGCCATTTTTTGACGTGAAATTGTAAACATGTGGCCATGGATTTTGAAAATTCTAGAGAGAATTTTAAAAGCTTCAACAGAATTTCAACAATTTTGAGAGGGATTTGAAAAGTTTCAATGGGAATGGGAAGAATTGGGACAAAAATTGGAGAATTTTTAAGGGACTTTGAAAAAATTTCAACTGGAATTTTAGCCATTTTTTGACGTGAAATTGTAAACATGTGGCCATGGATTTTGAAAATTCTAGAGAGAATTTTAAAAGCTTCAAGAGAATTTCAACAATTTTGAGAGGGATTTGAAAAGTTTCAATGGGAATGGGAAGAATTGGGACAAAAATTGGAAAATTTTTAAGGGACTTTGAAAAAATTTCAACTGGAATTTTAGCCATTTTTTGACGTGAAATTGTAAACATGTGGACATGGATTTTGAAAATTCTAGAGAGAATTTTAAAAGCTTCAACAGAATTTCAACAATTTTGAGAGGGATTTGAAAAGTTTCAATGGGAATGGGAAGAATTGGGACAAAAATTGGAAAATTTTTCAGGGACTTTGAAAAAATTTCAACTGGAATTTTAGCCATTTTTTGACGTGAAATTGTAAACATGTGGACATGGATTTTGAAAATTCTAGAGAGAATTTTAAAAGCTTCAACAGAATTTCAACAATTTTGAGAGGGATTTGAAAAGTTTCAATGGGAATGGGAAGAATTGGGACAAAAATTGGAAAATTTTTAAGGGACTTTGAAAAAATTTCAACTGGAATTTTAGCCATTTTTTGACGTGAAGTTGTAAACATGTGGACATGGATTTTGAAAATTCTAGAGAGAATTTTAAAAGCTTCAAGAGAATTTCAACAATTTTGAGAGGGATTTGAAAAGTTTCAATGGGAATGGGAAGAATTGGGACAAAAATTGGAAAATTTTTAAGGGACTTTGAAAAAATTTCAACTGGAATTTTAGCCATTTTTTGACGTGAAATTGTAAACATGTGGACATGGATTTTGAAAATTCTAGAGAGAATTTTAAAAGCTTCAAGAGAATTTCAACAATTTTGAGAGGGATTTGAAAAGTTTCAATGGGAATGGGAAGAATTGGGACAAAAATTGGAAAATTTTTAAGGGACTTTGAAAAAATTTCAACTGGAATTTTAGCCATTTTTTGACGTGAAATTGTAAACATGTGGACATGGATTTTGAAAATTCTAGAGAGAATTTTAAAAGCTTCAACAGAATTTCAACAATTTTGAGAGGGATTTGAAAAGTTTCAATGGGAATGGGAAGAATTGGGACAAAAATTGGAAAATTTTTAAGGAACTTTGAAAAAATTTCAACTGGAATTTTAGCCATTTTTTGACGTGAAATTGTAAACATGTGGCCATGGATTTTGAAAATTCTAGAGAGAATTTTAAAAGCTTCAAGAGAATTTCAACAATTTTGAGAGGGATTTGAAAAGTTTCAATAGGAATGGGAAGAATTGGGACAAAAATTGGAAAATTTTTAAGGGACTTTGAAAAAATTTCAACTGGAATTTTAGCCATTTTGTTACGTGAAATTGTAAACATGTGGACATGGATTTTGAAAATTCTAGAGAGAATTTTAAAAGCTTCAAGAGAATTTCAACAATTTTGAGAGGGATTTGAAAAGTTTCAATGGGAATGGGAAGAATTGGGACAAAAATTGGAAAATTTTTAAGGGACTTTGAAAAAATTTCAACTGGAATTTTAGCCATTTTGTTACGTGAAATTGTAAACATGTGGACATGGATTTTGAAAATTCTAGAGAGAATTTTAAAAGCTTCAAGAGAATTTCAACAATTTTGAGAGGGATTTGAAAAGTTTCAATGGGAATGGGAAGAATTGGGACAAAAATTGGAAAATTTTTAAGGGACTTTGAAAAAATTTCAACTGGAATTTTAGCCATTTTTTGACGTGAAATTGTAAACATGTGGACATGGATTTTGAAAATTCTAGAGAGAATTTTAAAAGCTTCAAGAGAATTTCAACAATTTTGAGAGGGATTTGAAAAGTTTCAATGGGAATGGGAAGAATTGGGACAAAAATTGGAAAATTTTTAAGGGACTTTGAAAAAATTTCAACTGGAATTTTAGCCATTTTTTGACGTGAAGTTGTAAACATGTGGACATGGATTTTGAAAATTCTAGAGAGAATTTTAAAAGCTTCAAGAGAATTTCAACAATTTTGAGAGGGATTTGAAAAGTTTCAATGGGAATGGGAAGAATTGGAACAAAAATTGGAAAATTTTTCAGGAACTTTGAAAAAATTTCAACTGGAATTTTAGCCATTTTGTTACGTGAAATTGTAAACATGTGGCCATGGATTTTGAAAATTCTAGACAGAATTTTAAAAGCTTCAAGAGAATTTCAACAATTTTGAGAGGGATTTGAAAAGTTTCAATGGGAATGGGAAGAATTGGGACAAAAATTGGAAAATTTTTAAGGGACTTTGAAAAAATTTCAACTGGAATTTTAGCCATTTTTTGACGTGAAATTGTAAACATGTGGACATGGATTTTGAAAATTCTAGAGAGAATTTTAAAAGCTTCAACAGAATTTCAACAATTTTGAGAGGGATTTGAAAAGTTTCAATGGGAATGGGAAGAATTGGGACAAAAATTGGAAAATTTTTAAGGGACTTTGAAAAAATTTCAACTGGAATTTTAGCCATTTTTTGACGTGAAATTGTAAACATGTGGACATGGATTTTGAAAATTCTAGAGAGAATTTTAAAAGCTTCAAGAGAATTTCAACAATTTTGAGAGGGATTTGAAAAGTTTCAATGGGAATGGGAAGAATTGGGACAAAAATTGGAAAATTTTTAAGGGACTTTGAAAAAATTTCAACTGGAATTTTAGCCATTTTTTGACGTGAAATTGTAAACATGTGGCCATGGATTTTGAAAATTCTAGAGAGAATTTTAAAAGCTTCAAGAGAATTTCAACAATTTTGAGAGGGATTTGAAAAGTTTCAATGGGAATGGGAAGAATTGGGACAAAAATTGGAAAATTTTTAAGGGACTTTGAAAAAATTTCACCTGGAATTTTAGCATTTCTTTTATGTGAAATTGTAAACATGTGGACATGGATTTTGAAAATTCTAGAGAGAATTTTAAAAGCTTCAACAGAATTTCAACAATTTTGAGAGGGATTTGAAAAGTTTCAATGGGAATGGGAAGAATTGGAACAAAAATTGGAAAATTTTTAAGGAACATTGAAAAAATTTCAACTGGAATTTTAGCCATTTTTTGACGTGAAATTGTAAACATGTGGCCATGGATTTTGAAAATTCTAGAGAGAATTTTAAAAGCTTCAACAGAATTTCAACAATTTTGAGAGGGATTTGAAAAGTTTCAATGGGAATGGGAAGAATTGGGACAAAAATTGGAGAATTTTTAAGGGACTTTGAAAAAATTTCAACTGGAATTTTAGCCATTTTTTGACGTGAAATTGTAAACATGTGGACATGGATTTTGAAAATTCTAGAGAGAATTTTAAAAGCTTCAAGAGAATTTCAACAATTTTGAGAGGGATTTGAAAAGTTTCAATGGGAATGGGAAGAATTGGGACAAAAATTGGAAAATTTTTAAGGGACTTTGAAAAAATTTCAACTGGAATTTTAGCCATTTTTTGACGTGAAATTGTAAACATGTGGACATGGATTTTGAAAATTCTAGAGAGAATTTTAAAAGCTTCAACAGAATTTCAACAATTTTGAGAGGGATTTGAAAAGTTTCAATGGGAATGGGAAGAATTGGGACAAAAATTGGAAAATTTTTCAGGGACTTTGAAAAAATTTCAACTGGAATTTTAGCCATTTTTTGACGTGAAATTGTAAACATGTGGACATGGATTTTGAAAATTCTAGAGAGAATTTTAAAAGCTTCAACAGAATTTCAACAATTTTGAGAGGGATTTGAAAAGTTTCAATGGGAATGGGAAGAATTGGGACAAAAATTGGAAAATTTTTAAGGGACTTTGAAAAAATTTCAACTGGAATTTTAGCCATTTTTTGACGTGAAGTTGTAAACATGTGGACATGGATTTTGAAAATTCTAGAGAGAATTTTAAAAGCTTCAAGAGAATTTCAACAATTTTGAGAGGGATTTGAAAAGTTTCAATGGGAATGGGAAGAATTGGGACAAAAATTGGAAAATTTTTAAGGGACTTTGAAAAAATTTCAACTGGAATTTTAGCCATTTTTTGACGTGAAATTGTAAACATGTGGACATGGATTTTGAAAATTCTAGAGAGAATTTTAAAAGCTTCAAGAGAATTTCAACAATTTTGAGAGGGATTTGAAAAGTTTCAATGGGAATGGGAAGAATTGGGACAAAAATTGGAAAATTTTTAAGGGACTTTGAAAAAATTTCAACTGGAATTTTAGCCATTTTTTGACGTGAAATTGTAAACATGTGGACATGGATTTTGAAAATTCTAGAGAGAATTTTAAAAGCTTCAAGAGAATTTCAACAATTTTGAGAGGGATTTGAAAAGTTTCAATGGGAATGGGAAGAATTGGGACAAAAATTGGAAAATTTTTAAGGGACTTTGAAAAAATTTCAACTGGAATTTTAGCCATTTTGTTACGTGAAATTGTAAACATGTGGACATGGATTTTGAAAATTCTAGAGAGAATTTTAAAAGCTTCAAGAGAATTTCAACAATTTTGAGAGGGATTTGAAAAGTTTCAATGGGAATGGGAAGAATTGGGACAAAAATTGGAAAATTTTTCAGGGACTTTGAAAAAATTTCAACTGGAATTTTAGCCATTTTTTGACGTGAAATTGTAAACATGTGGACATGGATTTTGAAAATTCTAGAGAGAATTTTAAAAGCTTCAAGAGAATTTCAACAATTTTGAGAGGAATTTGAAAAGTTTCAATGGGAATGGGAAGAATTGGGACAAAAAATGGAAAATTTTTAAGGGACTTTGAAAAAATTTCAACTGGAATTTTAGCCATTTTTTGACGTGAAGTTGTAAACATGTGGACATGGATTTTGAAAATTCTAGAGAGAATTTTAAAAGCTTCAAGAGAATTTCAACAATTTTGAGAGGGATTTGAAAAGTTTCAATGGGAATGGGAAGAATTGGAACAAAAATTGGAAAATTTTTCAGGAACTTTGAAAAAATTTCAACTGGAATTTTAGCCATTTTGTTACATGAAATTGTAAACATGTGGCCATGGATTTTGAAAATTCTAGACAGAATTTTAAAAGCTTCAAGAGAATTTCAACAATTTTGAGAGGGATTTGAAAAGTTTCAATGGGAATGGGAAGAATTGGGACAAAAATTGGAAAATTTTTAAGGGACTTTGAAAAAATTTCAACTGGAATTTTAGCCATTTTTTGACGTGAAATTGTAAACATGTGGACATGGATTTTGAAAATTCTAGAGAGAATTTTAAAAGCTTCAACAGAATTTCAACAATTTTGAGAGGGATTTGAAAAGTTTCAATGGGAATGGGAAGAATTGGAACAAAAATTGGAAAATTTTTCAGGAACTTTGAAAAAATTTCAACTGGAATTTTAGCCATTTTGTTACGTGAAATTGTAAACATGTGGACATGGATTTTGAAAATTCTAGAGAGAATTTTAAAAGCTTCAAGAGAATTTCAACAATTTTGAGAGGGATTTGAAAAGTTTCAATGGGAATGGGAAGAATTGGGACAAAAATTGGAAAATTTTTCAGGGACTTTGAAAAAATTTCAACTGGAATTTTAGCCATTTTTTGACGTGAAATTGTAAACATGTGGACATGGATTTTGAAAATTCTAGAGAGAATTTTAAAAGCTTCAAGAGAATTTCAACAATTTTGAGAGGGATTTGAAAAGTTTCAATGGGAATGGGAAGAATTGGGACAAAAATTGGAAAATTTTTAAGGGACTTTGAAAAAATTTCAACTGGAATTCTAGCATTTCTTTTATGTGAAATTGTAAACATGTGGACATGGATTTTGAAAATTCTAGAGAGAATTTTAAAAGCTTCAACAGAATTTCAACAATTTTGGGAGGGATTTGAAAAGTTTCAATGGGAATGGGAAGAATTGGGACAAAAATTGGAAAATTTTTAAGGGACTTTGAAAAAATTTCAACTGGAATTTTAGCAATTTTTTTATGTGAAATTGTAAACATGTGGACATGGATTTTGAAAATTCTAGAGAGAATTTTAAAAGCTTCAAGAGAATTTCAACAATTTTGAGAGGGATTTGAAAAGTTTCAATGGGAATGGGAAGAATTGGGACAAAAATTGGAAAATTTTTAAGGGACTTTGAAAAAATTTCAACTGGAATTTTAGCAATTTTTTGACGTGAAATGGTAAACATGTGGACATGGATTTTGAAAATTCTAGAGAGAATTTTAAAAGCTTCAAGAGAATTTCAACAATTTTGAGAGGGATTTGAAAAGTTTCAATGGGAATGGGAAGAATTGGGACAAAAATTGGAAAATTTTTAAGGGACTTTGAAAAAATTTCAACTGGAATTTTAGCCATTTTTTGACGTGAAATTGTAAACATGTGGACATGGATTTTGAAAATTCTAGAGAGAATTTTAAAAGCTTCAAGAGAATTTCAACAATTTTGAGAGGGATTTGAAAAGTTTCAATGGGAATGGGAAGAATTGGGACAAAAATTGGAAAATTTTTAAGGGACTTTGAAAAAATTTCAACTGGAATTTTAGCCATTTTTTGACGTGAAATTGTAAACATGTGGACATGGATTTTGAAAATTCTAGAGAGAATTTTAAAAGCTTCAACAGAATTTCAACAATTTTGAGAGGGATTTGAAAAGTTTCAATGGGAATGGGAAGAATTGGGACAAAAATTGGAAAATTTTTAAGGGACTTTGAAAAAATTTCAACTGGAATTTTAGCCATTTTTTGACGTGAAATTATAAACATGTGGACATGGATTTTGAAAATTCTAGAGAGAATTTTAAAAGCTTCAACAGAATTTCAACAATTTTGAGAGGGATTTGAAAAGTTTCAATGGGAATGGGAAGAATTGGAACAAAAATTGGAAAATTTTTCAGGAACTTTGAAAAAATTTCAACTGGAATTTTAGCCATTTTGTTACGTGAAATTGTAAACATGTGGCCATGGATTTTGAAAATTCTAGACAGAATTTTAAAAGCTTCAAGAGAATTTCAACAATTTTGAGAGGGATTTGAAAAGTTTCAATGGGAATGGGAAGAATTGGGACAAAAATTGGAAAATTTTTAAGGGACTTTGAAAAAATTTCAACTGGAATTTTAGCCATTTTTTGACGTGAAATTGTAAACATGTGGACATGGATTTTGAAAATTCTAGAGAGAATTTTAAAAGCTTCAACAGAATTTCAACAATTTTGAGAGGGATTTGAAAAGTTTCAATGGGAATGGGAAGAATTGGAACAAAAATTGGAAAATTTTTAAGGGACTTTGAAAAAATTTCAACTGGAATTTTAGCCATTTTGTTACGTGAAATTGTAAACATGTGGCCATGGATTTTGAAAATTCTAGAGAGAATTTTAAAAGCTTCAAGAGAATTTCAACAATTTTGAGAGGGATTTGAAAAGTTTCAATGGGAATGGGAAGAATTGGGACAAAAATTGGAAAATTTTTAAGGGACTTTGAAAAAATTTCAACTGGAATTTTAGCCATTTTTTGATGTGAAATTGTAAACATGTGGACATGGATTTTGAAAATTCTAGAGAGAATTTTAAAAGCTTCAAGAGAATTTCAACAATTTTGAGAGGGATTTGAAAAGTTTCAATGGGAATGGGAAGAATTGGGACAAAAATTGGAAAATTTTTAAGGGACTTTGAAAAAATTTCAACTGGAATTCTAGCATTTCTTTTATGTGAAATTGTAAACATGTGGACATGGATTATGAAAATTCTAGAGAGAATTTTAAAAGCTTCAACAGAATTTCAACAATTTTGGGAGGGATTTGAAAAGTTTCAATGGGAATGGGAAGAATTGGGACAAAAATTGGAAAATTTTTAAGGGACTTTGAAAAAATTTCAACTGGAATTTTAGCCATTTTTTGACGTGAAATTGTAAACATGTGGACATGGATTTTGAAAATTCTAGAGAGAATTTTAAAAGCTTCAACAGAATTTCAACAATTTTGAGAGGGATTTGAAAAGTTTCAATGGGAATGGGAAGAATTGGGACAAAAATTGGAAAATTTTTAAGGGACTTTGAAAAAATTTCAACTGGAATTTTAGCCATTTTTTGACGTGAAATTGTAAACATGTGGACATGGATTTTGAAAATTCTAGAGAGAATTTTAAAAGCTTCAACAGAATTTCAACAATTTTGAGAGGGATTTGAAAAGTTTCAATGGGAATGGGAAGAATTGGGACAAAAATTGGAAAATTTTTAAGGGACTTTGAAAAAATTTCAACTGGAATTTTAGCCATTTTTTGACGTGAAATTGTAAACATGTGGACATGGATTTTGAAAATTCTAGAGAGAATTTTAAAAGCTTCAACAGAATTTCAACAATTTTGAGAGGGATTTGAAAAGTTTCAATGGGAATGGGAAGAATTGGAACAAAAATTGGAAAATTTTTCAGGAACTTTGAAAAAATTTCAACTGGAATTTTAGCCATTTTGTTACGTGAAATTGTAAACATGTGGCCATGGATTTTGAAAATTCTAGACAGAATTTTAAAAGCTTCAAGAGAATTTCAACAATTTTGAGAGGGATTTGAAAAGTTTCAATGGGAATGGGAAGAATTGGGACAAAAATTGGAAAATTTTTCAGGGACTTTGAAAAAATTTCAACTGGAATTTTAGCCATTTTGTTACGTGAAATTGTAAACATGTGGACATGGATTTTGAAAATTCTAGAGAGAATTTTAAAAGCTTCAACAGAATTTCTACAATTTTGAGAGGGATTTGAAAAGTTTCAATGGGAATGGGAAGAATTGGGACAAAAACTGGAAAATTTTTAAGGGACTTCGAAAAAATTTCAACTGGAATTTTAGCCATTTTTTGACGTGAAGTTGTAAACATGTGGACATGGATTTTGAAAATTCTAGAGAGAATTTTAAAAGCTTCAACAGAATTTCAACAATTTTGAGAGGGATTTGAAAAGTTTCAATGGGAATGGGAAGAATTGGGACAAAAATTGGAAAATTTTTAAGGGACTTTGAAAAAATTTCAACTGGAATTCTAGCATTTCTTTTATGTGAAATTGTAAACATGTGGACATGGATTTTGAAAATTCTAGAGAGAATTTTAAAAGCTTCAACAGAATTTCAACAATTTTGGGAGGGATTTGAAAAGTTTCAATGGGAATGGGAAGAATTGGGACAAAAATTGGAAAATTTTTAAGGGACTTTGAAAAAATTTCAACTGGAATTTTAGCAATTTTTTTATGTGAAATTGTAAACATGTGGACATGGATTTTGAAAATTCTAGACAGAATTTTAAAAGCTTCAAGAGAATTTCAACAATTTTGAGAGGGATTTGAAAAGTTTCAATGGGAATGGGAAGAATTGGGACAAAAATTGGAAAATTTTTAAGGGACTTTGAAAAAATTTCAACTGGAATTTTAGCCATTTTTTGACGTGAAATTGTAAACATGTGGACATGGATTTTGAAAATTCTAGAGAGAATTTTAAAAGCTTCAACAGAATTTCAACAATTTTGAGAGGGATTTGAAAAGTTTCAATGGGAATGGGAAGAATTGGGACAAAAATTGGAAAATTTTTAAGGGACTTTGAAAAAATTTCAACTGGAATTTTAGCCATTTTTTGACGTGAAATTGTAAACATGTGGACATGGATTTTGAAAATTCTAGAGAGAATTTTAAAAGCTTCAACAGAATTTCAACAATTTTGAGAGGGATTTGAAAAGTTTCAATGGGAATGGGAAGAATTGGAACAAAAATTGGAAAATTTTTAAGGAACTTTGAAAAAATTTCAACTGGAATTTTAGCCATTTTGTTACGTGAAATTGTAAACATGTGGCCATGGATTTTGAAAATTCTAGAGAGAATTTTAAAAGCTTCAACAGAATTTCAACAATTTTGAGAGGGATTTGAAAAGTTTCAATGGGAATGGGAAGAATTGGGACAAAAATTGGAAAATTTTTAAGGGACTTTGAAAAAATTTCAACTGGAATTTTAGCCATTTTTTGATGTGAAATTGTAAACATGTGGACATGGATTTTGAAAATTCTAGAGAGAATTTTAAAAGCTTCAAGAGAATTTCAACAATTTTGAGAGGGATTTGAAAAGTTTCAATGGGAATGGGAAGAATTGGGACAAAAATTGGAATATTTTTAAGGGACTTTGAAAAAATTTCAACTGGAATTCTAGCATTTCTTTTATGTGAAATTGTAAACATGTGGACATGGATTTTGAAAATTCTAGAGAGAATTTTAAAAGCTTCAACAGAATTTCAACAATTTTGAGAGGGATTTGAAAAGTTTCAATGGGAATGGGAAGAATTGGGACAAAAATTGGAAAATTTTTAAGGGACTTTGAAAAAATTTCAACTGGAATTTTAGCAATTTTTTTATGTGAAATTGTAAACATGTGGACATGGATTTTGAAAATTCTAGAGAGAATTTTAAAAGCTTCAACAGAATTTCAACAATTTTGAGATGGATTTGAAAAGTTTCAATGGGAATGGGAAGAATTGGGACAAAAATTGGAAAATTTTTAAGGGACTTTGAAAAAATTTCAACTGGAATTTTAGCCATTTTTTTATGTGAAATTGTAAACATGTGGCCATGGATTTTGAAAATTCTAGAGAGAATTTTAAAAGCTTCAAGAGAATTTCAACAATTTTGAGAGGGATTTGAAAAGTTTCAATGGGAATGGGAAGAATTGGGACAAAAATTGGAAAATTTTTAAGGGACTTTGAAAAAATTTCAACTGGAATTTTAGCAATTTTTTGACGTGAAATTGTAAACATGTGGACATGGATTTTGAAAATTCTAGAGAGAATTTTAAAAGCTTCAAGAGAATTTCAACAATTTGAGAGGGATTTGAAAAGTTTCAATGGGAATGGGAAGAATTGGGACAAAAATTGGAAAATTTTTAAGGGACTTTGAAAAAATTTCAACTGGAATTTTAGCCATTTTTTGACGTGAAATTGTAAACATGTGGACATGGATTTTGAAAATTCTAGAGAGAATTTTAAAAGCTTCAAGAGAATTTCAACAATTTTGAGAGGGATTTGAAAAGTTTCAATGGGAATGGGAAGAATTGGGACAAAAATTGGAAAATTTTTAAGGGACTTTGAAAAAATTTCAACTGGAATTTTAGCCATTTTTTGACGTGAAATTGTAAACATGTGGACATGGATTTTGAAAATTCTAGAGAGAATTTTAAAAGCTTCAAGAGAATTTCAACAATTTTGAGAGGGATTTGAAAAGTTTCAATGGGAATGGGAAGAATTGGGACAAAAATTGGAAAATTTTTAAGGGACTTTGAAAAAATTTCAACTGGAATTTTAGCCATTTTTTGACGTGAAATTGTAAACATGTGGACATGGATTTTGAAAATTCTAGAGAGAATTTTAAAAGCTTCAACAGAATTTCAACAATTTTGAGAGGGATTTGAAAAGTTTCAATGGGAATGGGAAGAATTGGGACAAAAATTGGAAAATTTTTAAGGGACTTTGAAAAAATTTCAACTGGAATTTTAGCAATTTTTTGACGTGAAATTGTAAACATGTGGACATGGATTTTGAAAATTCTAGAGAGAATTTTAAAAGCTTCAAGAGAATTTCAACAATTTTGAGAGGGATTTGAAAAGTTTCAATGGGAATGGGAAGAATTGGGACAAAAATTGGAAAATTTTTAAGGGACTTTGAAAAAATTTCAACTGGAATTTTAGCCATTTTTTGACGTGAAATTGTAAACATGTGGACATGGATTTTGAAAATTCTAGAGAGAATTTTAAAAGCTTCAACAGAATTTCAACAATTTTGAGAGGGATTTGAAAAGTTTCAATGGGAATGGGAAGAATTGGAACAAAAATTGGAAAATTTTTAAGGAACTTTGAAAAAATTTCAACTGGAATTTTAGCCATTTTGTTACGTGAAATTGTAAACATGTGGCCATGGATTTTGAAAATTCTAGAGAGAATTTTAAAAGCTTCAACAGAATTTCAACAATTTTGAGAGGGATTTGAAAAGTTTCAATGGGAATGGGAAGAATTGGGACAAAAATTGGAAAATTTTTAAGGGACTTTGAAAAAATTTCAACTGGAATTTTAGCCATTTTGTTACGTGAAATTGTAAACATGTGGCCATGGATTTTGAAAATTCTAGAGAGAATTTTAAAAGCTTCAAGAGAATTTCAACAATTTTGAGAGGGATTTGAAAAGTTTCAATGGGAATGGGAAGAATTGGGACAAAAATTGGAAAATTTTTAAGGGACTTTGAAAAAATTTCAACTGGAATTCTAGCATTTCTTTTATGTGAAATTGTAAACATGTGGCCATGGATTTTGAAAATTCTAGAGAGAATTTTAAAAGCTTCAACAGAATTTCAACAATTTTGAGAGGGATTTGAAAAGTTTCAATGGGAATGGGAAGAATTGGGACAAAAATTGGAAAATTTTTAAGGGACTTTGAAAAAATTTCAACTGGAATTTTAGCAATTTTTTTATGTGAAATTGTAAACATGTGGACATGGATTTTGAAAATTCTAGAGAGAATTTTAAAAGCTTCAACAGAATTTCAACAATTTTGAGAGGGATTTGAAAAGTTTCAATGGGAATGGGAAGAATTGGGACAAAAATTGGAAAATTTTTAAGGGACTTTGAAAAAATTTCAACTGGAATTTTAGCCATTTTTTTATGTGAAATTGTAAACATGTGGCCATGGATTTTGAAAATTCTAGAGAGAATTTTAAAAGCTTCAAGAGAATTTCAACAATTTTGAGAGGGATTTGAAAAGTTTCAATGGGAATGGGAAGAATTGGGACAAAAATTGGAAAATTTTTAAGGGACTTTGAAAAAATTTCAACTGGAATTTTAGCCATTTTTTGACGTGAAATTGTAAACATGTGGACATGGATTTTGAAAATTCTAGAGAGAATTTTAAAAGCTTCAAGAGAATTTCAACAATTTTGAGAGGGATTTGAAAAGTTTCAATGGGAATGGGAAGAATTGGGACAAAAATTGGAAAATTTTTAAGGGACTTTGAAAAAATTTCAACTGGAATTTTAGCCATTTTTTGACGTGAAATTGTAAACATGTGGACATGGATTTTGAAAATTCTAGAGAGAATTTTAAAAGCTTCAAGAGAATTTCAACAATTTTGAGAGGGATTTGAAAAGTTTCAATGGGAATGGGAAGAATTGGGACAAAAATTGGAAAATTTTTAAGGGACTTTGAAAAATTTCAACTGGAATTTTAGCCATTTTTTGACGTGAAATTGTAAACATGTGGACATGGATTTTGAAAATTCTAGAGAGAATTTTAAAAGCTTCAACAGAATTTCAACAATTTTGAGAGGGATTTGAAAAGTTTCAATGGGAATGGGAAGAATTGGGACAAAAATTGGAAAATTTTTAAGGGACTTTGAAAAAATTTCAACTGGAATTTTAGCCATTTTTTGACGTGAAATTGTAAACATGTGGACATGGATTTTGAAAATTCTAGAGAGAATTTTAAAAGCTTCAACAGAATTTCAACAATTTTGAGAGGGATTTGAAAAGTTTCAATGGGAATGGGAAGAATTGGAACAAAAATTGGAAAATTTTTCAGGAACTTTGAAAAAATTTCAACTGGAATTTTAGCCATTTTGTTACGTGAAATTGTAAACATGTGGCCATGGATTTTGAAAATTCTAGACAGAATTTTAAAAGCTTCAAGAGAATTTCAACAATTTTGAGAGGGATTTGAAAAGTTTCAATGGGAATGGGAAGAATTGGGACAAAAATTGGAAAATTTTTAAGGGACTTTGAAAAAATTTCAACTGGAATTTTAGCCATTTTGTTACGTGAAATTGTAAACATGTGGACATGGATTTTGAAAATTCTAGAGAGAATTTTAAAAGCTTCAAGAGAATTTCAACAATTTTGAGAGGGATTTGAAAAGTTTCAATGGGAATGGGAAGAATTGGGACAAAAATTGGAAAATTTTTAAGGGACTTTGAAAAAATTTCAACTGGAATTTTAGCCATTTTTTGACGTGAAATTGTAAACATGTGGACATGGATTTTGAAAATTCTAGAGAGAATTTTAAAAGCTTCAACAGAATTTCAACAATTTTGAGAGGGATTTGAAAAGTTTCAATGGGAATGGGAAGAATTGGGACAAAAATTGGAAAATTTTTAAGGGACTTTGAAAAAATTTCAACTGGAATTTTAGCCATTTTTTGACGTGAAGTTGTAAACATGTGGACATGGATTTTGAAAATTCTAGAGAGAATTTTAAAAGCTTCAACAGAATTTCTACAATTTTGAGAGGGATTTGAAAAGTTTCAATGGGAATGGGAAGAATTGGGACAAAAACTGGAAAATTTTTAAGGGACTTTGAAAAAATTTCAACTGGAATTTTAGCCATTTTTTGACGTGAAGTTGTAAACATGTGGACATGGATTTTGAAAATTCTAGAGAGAATTTTAAAAGCTTCAACAGAATTTCAACAATTTTGAGAGGGATTTGAAAAGTTTCAATGGGAATGGGAAGAATTGGGACAAAAATTGGAAAATTTTTAAGGGACTTTGAAAAAATTTCAACTGGAATTCTAGCATTTCTTTTATGTGAAATTGTAAACATGTGGCCATGGATTTTGAAAATTCTAGAGAGAATTTAAAAGCTTCAACAGAATTTCAACAATTTTGGGAGGGATTTGAAAAGTTTCAATGGGAATGGGAAGAATTGGGACAAAAATTGGAAAATTTTTAAGGGACTTTGAAAAAATTTCAACTGGAATTTTAGCAATTTTTTTATGTGAAATTGTAAACATGTGGCCATGGATTTTGAAAATTCTAGAGAGAATTTTAAAAGCTTCAAGAGAATTTCAACAATTTTGAGAGGGATTTGAAAAGTTTCAATGGGAATGGGAAGAATTGGGACAAAAATTGGAAAATTTTTAAGGGACTTTGAAAAAATTTCAACTGGAATTTTAGCAATTTTTTGACGTGAAATTGTAAACATGTGGACATGGATTTTGAAAATTCTAGAGAGAATTTTAAAAGCTTCAAGAGAATTTCAACAATTTTGAGAGGGATTTGAAAAGTTTCAATGGGAATGGGAAGAATTGGGACAAAAATTGGAAAATTTTTAAGGGACTTTGAAAAAATTTCAACTGGAATTTTAGCAATTTTTTGACGTGAAATTGTAAACATGTGGACATGGATTTTGAAAATTCTAGAGAGAATTTTAAAAGCTTCAACAGAATTTCAACAATTTGGAGAGGGATTTGAAAAGTTTCAATGGGAATGGGAAGAATTGGAACAAAAATTGGAAAACTTTTAAGGAACTTTGAAAAAATTTCAACTGGAATTTTAGCCATTTTGTTACGTGAAATTGTAAACATGTGGCCATGGATTTTGAAAATTCTAGAGAGAATTTTAAAAGCTTCAACAGAATTTCAACAATTTTGAGAGGGATTTGAAAAGTTTCAATGGGAATGGGAAGAATTGGGACAAAAATTGGAAAATTTTTAAGGGACTTTGAAAAAATTTCAACTGCAATTTTAGCCATTTTGTTACGTGAAATTGTAAACATGTGGACATGGATTTTGAAAATTCTAGAGAGAATTTTAAAAGCTTCAACAGAATTTCAACAATTTTGAGAGGGATTTGAAAAGTTTCAATGGGAATGGGAAGAATTGGGACAAAAATTGGAAAATTTTTAAGGGACTTTGAAAAAAATTCAACTGGAATTTTAGCCATTTTTTGACGTGAAATTGTAAACATGTGGACATGGATTTTGAAAATTCTAGAGAGAATTTTAAAAGCTTCAACAGAATTTCAACAATTTTGAGAGGGATTTGAAAAGTTTCAATGGGAATGGGAAGAATTGGGACAAAAATTGGAAAATTTTTAAGGGACTTTGAAAAAATTTCAACTGGAATTTTAGCCATTTTTTGACGTGAAATTGTAAACATGTGGACATGGATTTTGAAAATTCTAGAGAGAATTTTAAAAGCTTCAAGAGAATTTCAACAATTTTGAGAGGGATTTGAAAAGTTTCAATGGGAATGGGAAGAATTGGGACAAAAATTGGAAAATTTTTAAGGGACTTTGAAAAAATTTCAACTGGAATTCTAGCATTTTTTTTACGTGAAATTGTAAACATGTGGACATGGATTTTGAAAATTCTATAGAGAATTTTAAAAGCTTCAACAGAATTTCAACAATTTTGAGAGGGATTTGAAAAGTTTCAATGGGAATGGGAAGAATTGGGACAAAAATTGGAAAATTTTCAGGGGCTTTGAAAAATTTCAACTGGAATTTTAGCCATTTTTTGACGTGAAATTATGAACATGTGGCCATGGATTTTGAAAATTCTAGACAGAATTTTAAAAGCTTCAACAGAATTTCAACAATTTTGAGAGGGATTTGAAAAGTTTCAATGGGAATGGGAAGAATTGGGACAAAAATTGGAAAATTTTTAAGGGACTTTGAAAAAATTTCAACTGGAATTTTAGCAAATTTTTTACGTGAAATTGTAAACATGTGGACATGGATTTTGAAAATTCTAGAGAGAATTTTAAAAGCTTCAAGAGAATTTCAACAATTTTGAGAGGGATTTGAAAAGTTTCAATGGGAATGGGAAGAATTGGGACAAAAATTGGAAAATTTTTAAGGGACTTTGAAAAAATTTCAACTGGAATTTTAGCCATTTTTTGACGTGAAATTGTAAACATAAGGCCATGGATTTTGAAAATTCTAGAGAGAATTTTAAAAGCTTCAACAGAATTTCAACAATTTGGAGAGGGATTTGAAAAGTTTCAATGGGAATGGGAAGAATTGGGACAAAAATTGGAAAATTTTTAAGGGACTTTGAAAAAATTTCAACTGGAATTTTAGCCATTTTTTGACGTGAAATTGTAAACATGTGGACATGGATTTTGAAAATTCTAGAGAGAATTTTAAAAGCTTCAAGAGAATTTCAACAATTTTGAGAGGGATTTGAAAAGTTTCAATGGGAATGGGAAGAACTGGAACAAAAATTGGAAAATTTTGAAGGGACTTTGAAAAAATTTCAACTGGAATTTTAGCCATTTTTTGACGTGAAATTGTAAACATGTTGAAGTGGATTTTGAAAATTCTAGAGAGAATTTTAAAAGCTTCAACAGAATTTCAACAATTTTGAGAGGGATTTGAAAAGTTTCAATGGGAATGGGAAGAATTGGAACAAAAATTGGAAAATTTTTAAGGGACTTTGAAAAAATTTCAACTGGAATTTTAGCCATTTTTTGACGTGAAATTGTAAACATGTGGACATGGATTTTGAAAATTCTAGAGAGAATTTTAAAAGCTTCAACAGAATTTCAACAATTTTGAGAGGGATTTGAAAAGTTTCAATGGGAATGGGAAGAATTGGGACAAAAATTGGAAAATTTTTCAGGGACTTTGAAAAAATTTCAACTGGAATTTTAGCCATTTTTTGACGTGAAATTGTAAACATGTGGACATGGATTTTGAAAATTCTAGAGAGAATTTTAAAAGCTTCAAGAGAATTTCAACAATTTTGAGAGGGATTTGAAAAGTTTCAATGGGAATGGGAAGAATTGGAACAAAAATTGGAAAATTTTTAAGGGACTTTGAAAAAATTTCAACTGGAATTTTAGCCATTTTGTTACGTGAAATTGTAAACATGTGGACATGGATTTTGAAAATTCTAGAGAGAATTTTAAAAGCTTCAACAGAATTTCAACAATTTTGAGAGGGATTTGAAAAGTTTCAATGGGAATGGGAAGAATTGGGACAAAAATTGGAAAATTTTTAAGGGACTTTGAAAAAATTTCAACTGGAATTTTAGCAATTTTTTTATGTGAAATTGTAAACATGTGGACATGGATTTTGAAAATTCTAGAGAGAATTTTAAAAGCTTCAACAGAATTTCAACAATTTTGAGATGGATTTGAAAAGTTTCAATGGGAATGGGAAGAATTGGGACAAAAATTGGAAAATTTTTAAGGGACTTTGAAAAAATTTCAACTGGAATTTTAGCCATTTTTTTATGTGAAATTGTAAACATGTGGCCATGGATTTTGAAAATTCTAGAGAGAATTTTAAAAGCTTCAAGAGAATTTCAACAATTTTGAGAGGGATTTGAAAAGTTTCAATGGGAATGGGAAGAATTGGGACAAAAATTGGAAAATTTTTAAGGGACTTTGAAAAAATTTCAACTGGAATTTTAGCCATTTTTTGACGTGAAATTGTAAACATGTGGCCATGGATTTTGAAAATTCTAGAGAGAATTTTAAAAGCTTCAAGAGAATTTCAACAATTTTGAGAGGGATTTGAAAAGTTTCAATGGGAATGGGAAGAATTGGGACAAAAATTGGAAAATTTTTAAGGGACTTTGAAAAAATTTCAACTGGAATTTTAGCCATTTTTTGACGTGAAATTGTAAACATGTGGACATGGATTTTGAAAATTCTAGAGAGAATTTTAAAAGCTTCAACAGAATTTCAACAATTTGGAGAGGGATTTGAAAAGTTTCAATGGGAATGGGAAGAATTGGGACAAAAATTGGAAAATTTTTAAGGGACTTTGAAAAAATTTCAACTGGAATTTTAGCCATTTTTTGACGTGAAATTGTAAACATGTGGCCATGGATTTTGAAAATTCTAGAGAGAATTTTAAAAGCTTCAACAGAATTTCAACAATTTTGAGAGGGATTTGAAAAGTTTCAATGGGAATGGGAAGAATTGGGACAAAAATTGGAAAATTTTTAAGGGACTTTGAAAAAATTTCAACTGGAATTTTAGCCATTTTTTGACGTGAAATTGTAAACATGTGGACATGGATTTTGAAAATTCTAGAGAGAATTTTAAAAGCTTCAACAGAATTTCAACAATTTTGAGAGGGATTTGAAAAGTTTCAATGGGAATGGGAAGAATTGGAACAAAAATTGGAAAATTTTTCAGGAACTTTGAAAAAATTTCAACTGGAATTTTAGCCATTTTGTTACGTGAAATTGTAAACATGTGGCCATGGATTTTGAAAATTCTAGAGAGAATTTTAAAAGCTTCAAGAGAATTTCAACAATTTTGAGAGGGATTTGAAAAGTTTCAATGGGAATGGGAAGAATTGGGACAAAAATTGGAAAATTTTTAAGGGACTTTGAAAAAATTTCAACTGGAATTTTAGCAATTTTTTGACGTGAAATTGTAAACATGTTGAAGTGGATTTTGAAAATTCTAGAGAGAATTTTAAAAGCTTCAAGAGAATTTCAACAATTTTGAGAGGGATTTGAAAAGTTTCAATGGGAATGGGAAGAATTGGGACAAAAATTGGAAAATTTTTAAGGGACTTTGAAAAAATTTCAACTGGAATTTTAGCCATTTTTTGACGTGAAATTGTAAACATGTGGACATGGATTTTGAAAATTCTAGAGAGAATTTTAAAAGCTTCAACAGAATTTCAACAATTTTGAGAGGGATTTGAAAAGTTTCAATGGGAATGGGAAGAATTGGGACAAAAATTGGAAAATTTTTCAGGGACTTTGAAAAAATTTCAACTGGAATTTTAGCCATTTTTTGACGTGAAATTGTAAACATGTGGACATGGATTTTGAAAATTCTAGAGAGAATTTTAAAAGCTTCAACAGAATTTCTACAATTTTGAGAGGGATTTGAAAAGTTTCAATGGGAATGGGAAGAATTGGGACAAAAACTGGAAAATTTTTAAGGGACTTTGAAAAAATTTCAACTGGAATTTTAGCCATTTTTTGACGTGAAGTTGTAAACATGTGGACATGGATTTTGAAAATTCTAGAGAGAATTTTAAAAGCTTCAACAGAATTTCAACAATTTTGAGAGGGATTTGAAAAGTTTCAATGGGAATGGGAAGAATTGGGACAAAAATTGGAAAATTTTTAAGGGACTTTGAAAAAATTTCAACTGGAATTCTAGCATTTCTTTTATGTGAAATTGTAAACATGTGGCCATGGATTTTGAAAATTCTAGAGAGAATTTTAAAAGCTTCAACAGAATTTCAACAATTTTGGGAGGGATTTGAAAAGTTTCAATGGGAATGGGAAGAATTGGGACAAAAATTGGAAAATTTTTAAGGGACTTTGAAAAAATTTCAACTGGAATTTTAGCAATTTTTTTATGTGAAATTGTAAACATGTGGCCATGGATTTTGAAAATTCTAGACAGAATTTTAAAAGCTTCAAGAGAATTTCAACAATTTTGAGAGGGATTTGAAAAGTTTCAATGGGAATGGGAAGAATTGGGACAAAAATTGGAAAATTTTTAAGGGACTTTGAAAAAATTTCAACTGGAATTTTAGCAATTTTTTGACGTGAAATTGTAAACATGTGGACATGGATTTTGAAAATTCTAGAGAGAATTTTAAAAGCTTCAAGAGAATTTCAACAATTTTGAGAGGGATTTGAAAAGTTTCAATGGGAATGGGAAGAATTGGGACAAAAATTGGAAAATTTTTAAGGGACTTTGAAAAAATTTCAACTGGAATTTTAGCAATTTTTTGACGTGAAATTGTAAACATGTGGACATGGATTTTGAAAATTCTAGAGAGAATTTTAAAAGCTTCAACAGAATTTCAACAATTTTGAGAGGGATTTGAAAAGTTTCAATGGGAATGGGAAGAATTGGAACAAAAATTTGCAAAACTTTTAAGGAACTTTGAAAAAATTTCAACTGGAATTTTAGCCATTTTGTTACGTGAAATTGTAAACATGTGGCCATGGATTTTGAAAATTCTAGAGAGAATTTTAAAAGCTTCAACAGAATTTCAACAATTTTGAGAGGGATTTGAAAAGTTTCAATGGGAATGGGAAGAATTGGGACAAAAATTGGAAAATTTTTAAGGGACTTTGAAAAAATTTCAACTGCAATTTTAGCCATTTTGTTACGTGAAATTGTAAACATGTGGACATGGATTTTGAAAATTCTAGAGAGAATTTTAAAAGCTTCAACAGAATTTCAACAATTTGGAGAGGGATTTGAAAAGTTTCAATGGGAATGGGAAGAATTGGGACAAAAATTGGAAAATTTTTAAGGGACTTTGAAAAAAATTCAACTGGAATTTTAGCCATTTTTTGACGTGAAATTGTAAACATGTGGACATGGATTTTGAAAATTCTAGAGAGAATTTTAAAAGCTTCAAGAGAATTTCAACAATTTTGAGAGGGATTTGAAAAGTTTCAATGGGAATGGGAAGAATTGGGACAAAAATTGGAAAATTTTTAAGGGACTTTGAAAAAATTTCAACTGGAATTTTAGCCATTTTTTGACGTGAAATTGTAAACATGTGGACATGGATTTTGAAAATTCTAGAGAGAATTTTAAAAGCTTCAAGAGAATTTCAACAATTTTGAGAGGGATTTGAAAAGTTTCAATGGGAATGGGAAGAATTGGGACAAAAATTGGAAAATTTTTAAGGGACTTTGAAAAAATTTCAACTGGAATTCTAGCATTTTTTTTACGTGAAATTGTAAACATGTGGACATGGATTTTGAAAATTCTATAGAGAATTTTAAAAGCTTCAACAGAATTTCAACAATTTTGAGAGGGATTTGAAAAGTTTCAATGGGAATGGGAAGAATTGGGACAAAAATTGGAAAATTTTCAGGGGCTTTGAAAAAATTTCAACTGGAATTTTAGCCATTTTTTGACGTGAAATTATGAACATGTGGCCATGGATTTTGAAAATTCTAGACAGAATTTTAAAAGCTTCAACAGAATTTCAACAATTTTGAGAGGGATTTGAAAAGTTTCAATGGGAATGGGAAGAATTGGGACAAAAATTGGAAAATTTTTAAGGGACTTTGAAAAAATTTCAACTGGAATTTTAGCAAATTTTTTACGTGAAATTGTAAACATGTGGACATGGATTTTGAAAATTCTAGAGAGAATTTTAAAAGCTTCAAGAGAATTTCAACAATTTTGAGAGGGATTTGAAAAGTTTCAATGGGAATGGGAAGAATTGGGACAAAAATTGGAAAATTTTTAAGGGACTTTGAAAAAATTTCAACTGGAATTTTAGCCATTTTTTGACGTGAAATTGTAAACATAAGGCCATGGATTTTGAAAATTCTAGAGAGAATTTTAAAAGCTTCAACAGAATTTCAACAATTTGGAGAGGGATTTGAAAAGTTTCAATGGGAATGGGAAGAATTGGGACAAAAATTGGAAAATTTTTAAGGGACTTTGAAAAAATTTCAACTGGAATTTTAGCCATTTTTTGACGTGAAATTGTAAACATGTGGACATGGATTTTGAAAATTCTAGAGAGAATTTTAAAAGCTTCAAGAGAATTTCAACAATTTTGAGAGGGATTTGAAAAGTTTCAATGGGAATGGGAAGAACTGGAACAAAAATTGGAAAATTTTTAAGGGACTTTGAAAAAATTTCAACTGGAATTTTAGCCATTTTTTGACGTGAAATTGTAAACATGTTGAAGTGGATTTTGAAAATTCTAGAGAGAATTTTAAAAGCTTCAACAGAATTTCAACAATTTTGAGAGGGATTTGAAAAGTTTCAATGGGAATGGGAAGAATTGGAACAAAAATTGGAAAATTTTTAAGGGACTTTGAAAAAATTTCAACTGGAATTTTAGCCATTTTTTGACGTGAAATTGTAAACATGTGGACATGGATTTTGAAAATTCTAGAGAGAATTTTAAAAGCTTCAACAGAATTTCAACAATTTTGAGAGGGATTTGAAAAGTTTCAATGGGAATGGGAAGAATTGGGACAAAAATTGGAAAATTTTTCAGGGACTTTGAAAAAATTTCAACTGGAATTTTAGCCATTTTTTGACGTGAAATTGTAAACATGTGGACATGGATTTTGAAAATTCTAGAGAGAATTTTAAAAGCTTCAAGAGAATTTCAACAATTTTGAGAGGGATTTGAAAAGTTTCCATGGGAATGGGAAGAATTGGGACAAAAATTGGAAAATTTTTAAGGACTTTGAAAAAATTTCAACTGGAATTTTAGCCATTTTGTTACGTGAAATTGTAAACATGTGGACATGGATTTTGAAAATTCTAGAGAGAATTTTAAAAGCTTCAACAGAATTTCAACAATTTTGAGAGGGATTTGAAAAGTTTCAATGGGAATGGGAAGAATTGGGACAAAAATTGGAAAATTTTTAAGGGACTTTGAAAAAATTTCAACTGGAATTTTAGCCATTTTTTGACGTGAAATTGTAAACATAAGGCCATGGATTTTGAAAATTCTAGAGAGAATTTGAAAAGCTTCAACAGAATTTCAACAATTTGGAGAGGGATTTGAAAAGTTTCAATGGGAATGGGAAGAATTGGGACAAAAATTGGAAAATTTTTAAGGGACTTTGAAAAAATTTCAACTGGAATTTTAGCCATTTTGTTACGTGAAATTGTAAACATGTGGACATGGATTTTGAAAATTCTAGAGAGAATTTTAAAAGCTTCAAGAGAATTTCAACAATTTTGAGAGGGATTTGAAAAGTTTCAATGGGAATGGGAAGAATTGGGACAAAAATTGGAAAATTTTTAAGGGACTTTGAAAAAATTTCAACTGGAATTTTAGCCATTTTTTGACGTGAAATTGTAAACATGTGGACATGGATTTTGAAAATTCTAGAGAGAATTTTAAAAGCTTCAAGAGAATTTCAACAATTTTGAGAGGGATTTGAAAAGTTTCAATGGGAATGGGAAGAATTGGGACAAAAATTGGAAAATTTTTAAGGGACTTTGAAAAAATTTCAACTGGAATTTTAGCCATTTTTTGACGTGAAATTGTAAACATGTGGACATGGATTTTGAAAATTCTAGAGAGAATTTTAAAAGCTTCAAGAGAATTTCAACAATTTTGAGAGGGATTTGAAAAGTTTCAATGGGAATGGGAAGAATTGGAACAAAAATTGGAAAATTTTTAAGGGACTTTGAAAAAATTTCAACTGGAATTTTAGCCATTTTTTGACGTGAAATTGTAAACATGTGGACATGGATTTTGAAAATTCTAGAGAGAATTTTAAAAGCTTCAAGAGAATTTCAACAATTTTGAGAGGGATTTGAAAAGTTTCAATGGGAATGGGAAGAATTGGGACAAAAATTGGAAAATTTTTAAGGGACTTTGAAAAAATTTCAACTGGAATTTTAGCCATTTTTTGACGTGAAATTGTAAACATGTGGACATGGATTTTGAAAATTCTAGAGAGAATTTTAAAAGCTTCAAGAGAATTTCAACAATTTTGAGTGGGATTTGAAAAGTTTCAATGGGAATGGGAAGAATTGGGACAAAAATTGGAAAATTTTTCAGGGACTTTGAAAAAATTTCAACTGGAATTTTAGCCATTTTTTGACGTGAAATTGTAAACATGTGGACATGGATTTTGAAAATTCTAGAGAGAATTTTAAAAGCTTCAAGAGAATTTCAACAATTTTGAGAGGGATTTGAAAAGTTTCAATGGGAATGGGAAGAATTGGAACAAAAATTGGAAAATTTTTAAGGGACTTTGAAAAAATTTCAACTGGAATTTTAGCAATTTTTTGACGTGAAATTGTAAACATGTGGCCATGGATTTTGAAAATTCTAGAGAGAATTTTAAAAGCTTCAAGAGAATTTCTACAATTTTGAGAGGGATTTGAAAAGTTTCAATGGGAATGGGAAGAATTGGGACAAAAATTGGAAAATTTTTAAGGGACTTTGAAAATATTTCAACTGGAATTTTAGCCATTTTTTGACGTGAAATTGTAAACATAAGGCCATGGATTTTGAAAATTCTAGAGAGAATTTTAAAAGCTTCAACAGAATTTCAACAATTTGGAGAGGGATTTGAAAAGTTTCAATGGGAATGGGAAGAATTGGGACAAAAATTGGAAAATTTTTAAGGGACTTTGAAAAAATTTCAACTGGAATTTTAGCCATTTTTTGACGTGAAATTGTAAACATGTGGACATGGATTTTGAAAATTCTAGAGAGAATTTTAAAAGCTTCAAGAGAATTTCAACAATTTTGAGAGGGATTTGAAAAGTTTCAATGGGAATGGGAAGAACTGGAACAAAAATTGGAAAATTTTTAAGGGACTTTGAAAAAATTTCAACTGGAATTTTAGCCATTTTTTGACGTGAAATTGTAAACATGTTGAAGTGGATTTTGAAAATTCTAGAGAGAATTTTAAAAGCTTCAACAGAATTTCAACAATTTTGAGAGGGATTTGAAAAGTTTCAATGGGAATGGGAAGAATTGGAACAAAAATTGGAAAATTTTTAAGGGACTTTGAAAAAATTTCAACTGGAATTTTAGCCATTTTTTGACGTGAAATTGTAAACATGTGGACATGGATTTTGAAAATTCTAGAGAGAATTTTAAAAGCTTCAACAGAATTTCAACAATTTTGAGAGGGATTTGAAAAGTTTCAGTGGGAATGGGAAGAATTGGGACAAAAATTGGAAAATTTTTAAGGGACTTTGAAAAAATTTCAACTGGAATTTTAGCCATTTTTTGACGTGAAATTGTAAACATGTTGAAGTGGATTTTGAAAATTCTAGAGAGAATTTTAAAAGCTTCAAGAGAATTTCAACAATTTTGAGAGGGATTTGAAAAGTTTCAATGGGAATGGGAAGAATTGGGACAAAAATTGGAAAATTTTTCAGGGACTTTGAAAAAATTTCAACTGGAATTTTAGCAATTTTTTGACGTGAAATTGTAAACATGTTGAAGTGGATTTTGAAAATTCTAGAGAGAATTTTAAAAGCTTCAAGAGAATTTCAACAATTTTGAGAGGGATTTGAAAAGTTTCAATGGGAATGGGAAGAATTGGGACAAAAATTGGAAAATTTTTAAGGGACTTTGAAAAAATTTCAACTGGAATTTTAGCCATTTTTTGACGTGAAATTGTAAACATGTGGCCATGGATTTTGAAAATTCTAGAGAGAATTTTAAAAGCTTCAACAGAATTTCAACAATTTTGAGAGGGATTTGAAAAGTTTCAATGGGAATGGGAAGAATTGGGACAAAAATTGGAAAATTTTTAAGGGACTTTGAAAAAATTTCAACTGGAGTTTTAGCCATTTTTTGACGTGAAATTGTAAACATGTGGACATGGATTTTGAAAATTCTAGAGAGAATTTTAAAAGCTTCAAGAGAATTTCAACAATTTTGAGAGGGATTTGAAAAGTTTCAATGGGAATGGGAAGAATTGGGACAAAAATTGGAAAATTTTTAAGGGACTTTGAAAAAATTTCAACTGGAATTTTAGCCATTTTTTGACGTGAAATTGTAAACATGTGGACATGGATTTTGAAAATTCTAGAGAGAATTTTAAAAGCTTCAAGAGAATTTCAACAATTTTGAGAGGGATTTGAAAAGTTTCAATGGGAATGGGAAGAATTGGGACAAAAATTGGAAAATTTTTCAGGGACTTTGAAAAAATTTCAACTGGAATTTTAGCCATTTTTTGACGTGAAATTGTAAACATGTGGACATGGATTTTGAAAATTCTAGAGAGAATTTTAAAAGCTTCAAGAGAATTTCAACATTTTTGAGAGGGATTTGAAAAGTTTCAATGGGAATGGGAAGAATTGGAACAAAAATTGGAAAATTTTGAAGGGACTTTGAAAAAATTTCAACTGGATTTTTAGCAATTTTGTTACGTGAAATTGTAAACATGTGGCCATGGATTTTGAAAATTCTAGAGAGAATTTTAAAAGCTTCAAGAGAATTTCTACAATTTTGAGAGGGATTTGAAAAGTTTCAATGGGAATGGGAAGAATTGGGACAAAAATTGGAAAATTTTTAAGGGACTTTGAAAATATTTCAACTGGAATTTTAGCCATTTTTTGACGTGAAATTGTAAACATGTGGACATGGATTTTGAAAATTCTAGAGAGAATTTTAAAAGCTTCAACAGAATTTCAACAATTTTGAGAGGGATTTGAAAAGTTTCAATGGGAATGGGAAGAATTGGAACAAAAATTGGAAAATTTTTAAGGAACTTTGAAAAAATTTCAACTGGAATTTTAGCCATTTTGTTACGTGAAATTGTAAACATGTGGCCATGGATTTTGAAAATTCTAGAGAGAATTTTAAAAGCTTCAACAGAATTTCAACAATTTTGAGAGGGATTTGAAAAGTTTCAATGGGAATGGGAAGAATTGGGACAAAAATTGGAAAATTTTTAAGGGACTTCGAAAAAATTTCAACTGGAATTTTAGCAATTTTTTTATGTGAAATTGTAAACATGTGGCCATGGATTTTGAAAATTCTAGAGAGAATTTTAAAAGCTTCAAGAGAATTTCAACAATTTTGAGAGGGATTTGAAAAGTTTCAATGGGAATGGGAAGAATTGGGACAAAAATTGGAAAATTTTTAAGGGACTTTGAAAAAATTTCAACTGGAATTTTAGCCATTTTTTGACGTGAAATTGTAAACATGTGGACATGGATTTTGAAAATTCTAGAGAGAATTTTAAAAGCTTCAACAGAATTTCAACAATTTGGAGAGGGATTTGAAAAGTTTCAATGGGAATGGGAAGAATTGGGACAAAAATTGGAAAATTTTTCAGGGACTTTGAAAAAATTTCAACTGGAATTTTAGCCATTTTGTTACGTGAAATTGTAAACATGTGGCCATGGCTTTTGAAAATTCTAGAGAGAATTTTAAAAGCTTCAACAGAATTTCAACAATTTTGAGAGGGATTTGAAAAGTTTCAGTGGGAATGGGAAGAATTGGGACAAAAATTGGAAAATTTTTAAGGGACTTTGAAAAAATTTCAACTGGAATTTTAGCAATTTTTTGACGTGAAATTGTAAACATGTGGACATGGATTTTGAAAATTCTAGAGAGAATTTTAAAAGCTTCAAGAGAATTTCAACAATTTTGAGAGGGATTTGAAAAGTTTCAATGGGAATGGGAAGAATTGGGACAAAAATTGGAAAATTTTTCAGGGACTTTGAAAAAATTTCAACTGGAATTTTAGCAATTTTTTGACGTGAAATTGTAAACATGTTGAAGTGGATTTTGAAAATTCTAGAGAGAATTTTAAAAGCTTCAAGAGAATTTCAACAATTTTGAGAGGGATTTGAAAAGTTTCAATGGGAATGGGAAGAATTGGGACAAAAATTGGAAAATTTTTCAGGGACTTTGAAAAAATTTCAACTGGAATTTTAGCCATTTTTTGACGTGAAATTGTAAACATGTGGCCATGGATTTTGAAAATTCTAGAGAGAATTTTAAAAGCTTCAAGAGAATTTCAACAATTTTGAGAGGGATTTGAAAAGTTTCAATGGGAATGGGAAGAATTGGGACAAAAATTGGAAAATTTTTCAGGGACTTTGAAAAAATTTCAACTGGAATTTTAGCCATTTTTTGACGTGAAATTGTAAACATGTGGACATGGATTTTGAAAATTCTAGAGAGAATTTTAAAAGCTTCAACAGAATTTCAACAATTTTGAGAGGGATTTGAAAAGTTTCAGTGGGAATGGGAAGAATTGGGACAAAAATTGGAAAATTTTTAAGGGACTTTGAAAAAATTTCAACTGGAATTTTAGCAATTTTTTGACGTGAAATTGTAAACATGTTGAAGTGGATTTTGAAAATTCTAGAGAGAATTTTAAAAGCTTCAAGAGAATTTCAACAATTTTGAGAGGGATTTGAAAAGTTTCAATGGGAATGGGAAGAATTGGGACAAAAATTGGAAAATTTTTAAGGGACTTTGAAAAAATTTCAACTGGAATTTTAGCAATTTTTTGACGTGAAATTGTAAACATGTGGACATGGATTTTGAAAATTCTAGAGAGAATTTTAAAAGCTTCAAGAGAATTTCTACAATTTTGAGAGGGATTTGAAAAGTTTCAATGGGAATGGGAAGAATTGGGACAAAAATTGGAAAATTTTTAAGGGACTTTGAAAATATTTCAACTGGAATTTTAGCCATTTTTTGACGTGAAATTGTAAACATGTGGACATGGATTTTGAAAATTCTAGAGAGAATTTTAAAAGCTTCAACAGAATTTCAACAATTTTGAGAGGGATTTGAAAAGTTTCAATGGGAATGGGAAGAATTGGGACAAAAATTGGAAAATTTTTAAGGGACTTTGAAAAAATTTCAACTGGAATTTTAGCCATTTTGTTACGTGAAATTGTAAACATGTGGACATGGATTTTGAAAATTCTAGAGAGAATTTTAAAAGCTTCAACAGAATTTCAACAATTTTGAGAGGGATTTGAAAAGTTTCAATGGGAATGGGAAGAATTGGGACAAAAATTGGAAAATTTTTAAGGGACTTTGAAAAAATTTCAACTGGAATTTTAGCCATTTTTTGACGTGAAATTGTAAACATGTGGACATGGATTTTGAAAATTCTAGAGAGAATTTTAAAAGCTTCAACAGAATTTCAACAATTTTGAGAGGGATTTGAAAAGTTTCAATGGGAATGGGAAGAATTGGGACAAAAATTGGAAAATTTTTAAGGGACTTTGAAAAAATTTCAACTGGAATTTTAGCAATTTTTTGACGTGAAATTGTAAACATGTTGAAGTGGATTTTGAAAATTCTAGAGAGAATTTTAAAAGCTTCAAGAGAATTTCAACAATTTTGAGAGAGATTTGAAAAGTTTCAATGGGAATGGGAAGAATTGGGACAAAAATTGGAAAATTTTTAAGGGACTTTGAAAAAATTTCAACTGGAATTTTAGCCATTTTTTGACGTGAAATTGTAAACATGTGGACATGGATTTTGAAAATTCTAGAGAGAATTTTAAAAGCTTCAAGAGAATTTCAACAATTTTGAGAGGGATTTGAAAAGTTTCAATGGGAATGGGAAGAATTGGGACAAAAATTGGAAAATTTTTAAGGGACTTTGAAAAAATTTCAACTGGAATTTTAGCCATTTTTTGACGTGAAATTGTAAACATGTGGACATGGATTTTGAAAATTCTAGAGAGAATTTTAAAAGCTTCAAGAGAATTTCAACAATTTTGAGAGGGATTTGAAAAGTTTCAAAGGGAATGGGAAGAATTGGGACAAAAATTGGAAAATTTTGAAGGGACTTTGAAAAAATTTCAACTGGAATTTTAGCCATTTTTTGACGTGAAATTGTAAACATGTGGACATGGATTTTGAAAATTCTAGAGAGAATTTTAAAAGCTTCAACAGAATTTCAACAATTTTGAGAGGGATTTGAAAAGTTTCAATGGGAATGGGAAGAATTGGGACAAAAATTGGAAAATTTTTCAGGGACTTTGAAAAAATTTCAACTGGAATTTTAGCCATTATTTGACGTGAAATTGTAAACATGTGGCCATGGATTTTGAAAATTCTAGAGAGAATTTTAAAAGCTTCAAGAGAATTTCAACAATTTTGAGAGGGATTTGAAAAGTTTCAATGGGAATGGGAAGAATTGGGACAAAAATTGGAAAATTTTTAAGGGACTGAAAAAATTTCAACTGGAATTTTAGCCATTTTTTGACGTGAAATTGTAAACATGATGAAGTGGATTTTGAAAATTCTAGAGAGAATTTTAAAAGCTTCAAGAGAATTTCAACAATTTTGAGAGGGATTTGAAAAGTTTCAATGGGAATGGGAAGAATTGGGACAAAAATTGGAAAATTTTTAAGGGACTTTGAAAAAATTTCAACTGGCATTTTAGCCATTTTTTGACGTGAAATTGTAAACATGTGGCCATGGATTTTGAAAATTCTAGAGAGAATTTTAAAAGCTTCAAGAGAATTTCAACAATTTTGAGAGGGATTTGAAAAGTTTCAATGGGAATGGGAAGAATTGGGACAAAAATTGGAAAATTTTTAAGGGACTGAAAAATTTCAACTGGCATTTTAGCCATTTTTTGACGTGAAATTGTAAACATGATGAAGTGGATTTTGAAAATTCTAGAGAGAATTTTAAAAGCTTCAAGAGAATTTCAACAATTTTGAGAGGGATTTGAAAAGTTTCAATGGGAATGGGAAGAATTGGGACAAAAATTGGAAAATTTTTAAGGGACTTTGAAAAAATTTCAACTGGCATTTTAGCCATTTTTTGACGTGAAATTGTAAACATGATGAAGTGGATTTTGAAAATTCTAGAGAGAATTTTAAAAGCTTCAAGAGAATTTCAACAATTTTGAGAGAGATTTGAAAAGTTTCAATGGGAATGGGAAGAATTGGGACAAAAATTGGAAAATTTTTAAGGGACTTTGAAAAAATTTCAACTGGCATTTTAGCCATTTTTTGACGTGAAACTGTAAACATGTGGACATGGATTTTGAAAATTCTAGAGAGAATTTTAAAAGCTTCAACAGAATTTCAACAATTTTGAGAGGGATTTGAAAAGTTTCAATGGGAATGGGAAGAATTGGGACAAAAATTGGAAAATTTTTCAGGGACTTTGAAAAAATTGCAACTGGAATTTTAGCCATTTTTTGACGTGAAATTGTAAACATGTGGCCATGGATTTTGAAAATTCTAGAGAGAATTTTAAAAGCTTCAACAGAATTTCAACAATTTTGAGAGGGATTTGAAAAGTTTCAATGGGAATGGGAAGAATTGGGACAAAAATTGGAAAATTTTTAAGGGACTTTGAAAAAATTTCAACTGGAATTTTAGCCATTTTTTGACGTGAAATTGTAAACATGTGGACATGGATTTTGAAAATTCTAGAGAGAATTTTTAAAGCTTCAAGAGAATTTCAACAATTTTGAGAGGGATTTGAAAAGTTTCAATGGGAATGGGAAGAATTGGGACAAAAATTGGAAAATTTTTAAGGGACTTTGAAAAAATTTCAACTGGAATTTTAGCCATTTTTTGACGTGAAATTGTAAACATGATGAAGTGGATTTTGAAAATTCTAGAGAGAATTTTAAAAGCTTCAACAGAATTTCAACAATTTTGAGAGGGATTTGAAAAGTTTCAATGGGAATGGGAAGAATTGGGACAAAAATTGGAAAATTTTTCAGGGACTTTGAAAAAATTTCAACTGGAATTTTAGCCATTTTTTGACGTGAAATTGTAAACATGTGGACATGGATTTTGAAAATTCTAGAGAGAATTTTAAAAGCTTCAACAGAATTTCCACAATTTTGAGAGGGATTGAAAAGTTTCAATGGGAATGGAAGAATTGGGACAAAAATTGGAAAATTTTTAAGGGACTTTGAAAAAATTTCAACTGGCATTTTAGCCATTTTTTGACGTGAAATTGTAAACATGTGGCCATGGATTTTGAAAATTCTAGAGAGAATTTTAAAAGCTTCAACAGAATTTCAACAATTTTGAGAGGGATTTGAAAAGATTCAATGGGAATGGGAAGAATTGGGACAAAAATTGGAAAATTTTTAAGGGACTTTGAAAAAATTTCAACTGGAATTTTAGCAATTTTTTGACGTGAAATTGTAAACATGTGGACATGGATTTTGAAAATTCTAGAGAGAATTTTAAAAGCTTCAAGAGAATTTCAACAATTTTGAGAGGGATTTGAAAAGTTTCAATGGGAATGGGAAGAATTGGGACAAAAATTGGAAAATTTTTAAGGGACTTTGAAAAAATTTCAACTGGAATTTTAGCCATTTTTTGACGTGAAATTGTAAACATGTGGACATGGATTTTGAAAATTCTAGAGACAATTTTAAAAGCTTCAACAGAATTTCAACAATTTTGAGAGGGATTTGAAAAGATTCAATGGGAATGGGAAGAATTGGGACAAAAATTGGAAAATTTTTAAGGGACTTTGAAAAAATTTCAACTGGAATTTTAGCCATTTTTTGACGTGAAATTGTAAACATGTGGCCATGGATTTTGAAAATTCTAGAGAGAATTTTAAAAGCTTCAAGAGAATTTCAACAATTTTGAGAGGGATTTGAAAAGTTTCAATGGGAATGGGAAGAATTGGGACAAAAATGGGAAAATTTTTAAGGGACTTTGAAAAAATTTCAACTGGAATTTTAGCCATTTTTTGACGTGAAATTGTAAACATGTGGACATGGATTTTGAAAATTCTAGAGAGAATTTTAAAAGCTTCAAGAGAATTTCCACAATTTTGAGAGGGATTTGAAAAGTTTCAATGGGAATGGGAAGAATTGGGACAAAAATTGGAAAATTTTTAAGGGACTTTGAAAAAATTTCAACTGGAATTTTAGCCATTTTTTGACGTGAAATTGTAAACATGTGGACATGGATTTTGAAAATTCTAGAGAGAATTTTAAAAGCTTCAACAGAATTTCCACAATTTTGAGAGGGATTTGAAAAGTTTCAATGGGAATGGGAAGAATTGGGACAAAAATTGGAAAATTTTTAAGGGACTTTGAAAAAATTTCAACTGGAATTTTAGCCATTTTTTGACGTGAAATTGTAAACATGTGGACATGGATTTTGAAAATTCTAGAGAGAATTTTAAAAGCTTCAACAGAATTTCCACAATTTTGAGAGGGATTTGAAAAGTTTCAATGGGAATGGGAAGAATTGGGACAAAAATTGGAAAATTTTTCAGGGACTTTGAAAAAATTTCAACTGGAATTTTAGCCATTTTTTGACGTGAAATTGTAAACATGTGGCCATGGATTTTCAAAATTCTAGAGAGAATTTTAAAAGCTTCAAGAGAATTTCAACAATTTTGAGAGGGATTTGAAAAGTTTCAATGGGAATGGGAAGAATTGGGACAAAAATTGGAAAATTTTTAAGGGACTGAAAAAATTTCAACTGGAATTTTAGCCATTTTTTGACGTGAAATTGTAAACATGATGAAGTGGATTTTGAAAATTCTAGAGAGAATTTTAAAAGCTTCAACAGAATTTCAACAATTTTGAGAGGGATTTGAAAAGTTTCAATGGGAATGGGAAGAATTGGGACAAAAATTGGAAAATTTTTAAGGGACTTTGAAAAAATTTCAACTGGAATTTTAGCCATTTTTTGACGTGAAATTGTAAACATGATGAAGTGGATTTTGAAAATTCTAGAGAGAATTTTAAAAGCTTCAACAGAATTTCAACAATTTTGAGAGAGATTTGAAAAGTTTCAATGGGAATGGAAGAATTGGGACAAAAATTGGAAAATTTTTAAGGGACTTTGAAAAAATTTCAACTGGCATTTTAGCCATTTTTTGACGTGAAACTGTAAACATGTGGACATGGATTTTGAAAATTCTAGAGAGAATTTTAAAAGCTTCAACAGAATTTCAACAATTTTGAGAGGGATTTGAAAAGTTTCAATGGGAATGGGAAGAGTTGGGACAAAAATTGGAAAATTTTTAAGGGACTTTGAAAAAATTTCAACTGGAATTTTAGCCATTTTTTGACGTGAAATTGTAAACATGTGGACATGGATTTTGAAAATTCTAGAGAGAATTTTAAAAGCTTCAACAGAATTTCCACAATTTTGAGAGGGATTTGAAAAGTATCAATGCGAATGGGAAGAATTGGGACAAAAATTGGAAAATTTTTAAGGGACTTTGAAAAAATTTCAACTAGGATTTTAGCAATTTTTTGACGTGAAATTGTAAACATGTGGACATGGATTTTGAAAATTCTAGAGAGAATTTTAAAAGCTTCAACAGAATTTCAACAATTTTGAGAGGGATTTGAAAAGTTTCAATGGGAATGGGAAGAATTGGGACAAAAATCGGAAAATTCTGAAGGGACTTTGAAAAAATTTCAACTGGAATTTTAGCCATTTTTTGACGTGAAATTGTAAACATGTGGACATGGATTTTGAAAATTCTAGAGAGAATTTTAAAAGCTTCAACAGAATTTCCACAATTTTGAGAGGGATTTGAAAAGTTTCAATGGGAATGGGAAGAAATGGGACAAAAATTGGAAAATTTTTAAGGGACTTTGAAAAAATTTCAACTGGAATTTTAGCATTTTTTTGACGTGAAATTGTAAACACGTGGACATGGATTTTGAAAATTCTAGAGAGAATTTTAAAAGCTTCAAGAGAATTTCAACAATTTTGAGAGGGATTTGAAAAGTTTCAATGGGAATGGGAAGAATTGGGACAAAAATTGGAAAATTTTTAAGGGACTTTGAAAAAATTTCAACTGGAATTTTAGCCATTTTTTGACGTGAAATTGTAAACATGTGGACATGGATTTTGAAAATTCTAGAGAGAATTTTAAAAGCTTCAACAGAATTTCCACAATTTTGAGAGGGATTTGAAAAGTTTCAATGGGAATGGGAAGAATTGGGACAAAAATTGGAAAATTTTTAAGGGACTTTGAAAAAATTTCAAATGGAATTTTAGCCATTTTTTGACGTGAAATTGTAAACATGTGGCCATGGATTTTGAAAATTCTAGAGAGAATTTTAAAAGCTTCAAGAGAATTTCAACAATTTTGAGAGGGATTTGAAAAGTTTCAATGGGAATGGGAAGAATTGGGACAAAAATTGGAAAATTTTTAACAGACTTTGAAAAAATTTCAACTGGCATTTTAGCCATTTTTTAACGTGAAATTGTAAACATGTGGCCATGGATTTTGAAAATTCTAGAGAGAATTTTAAAAGCTTCAAGAGAATTTCAACAATTTTGAGAGGGATTTGAAAAGTTTCAATGGGAATGGGAAGAATTGGGACAAAAATTGGAAAATTTTTAAGGGACTTTGAAAAAATTTCAACTGGAATTTTAGCAATTTTTTGACGTGAAATTGTAAACATGTGGCCATGGATTTTGAAAATTCTAGAGAGAATTTTAAAAGCTTCAACAGAATTTCAACAATTTTGAGAGGGATTTGAAAAGATTCAATGGGAATGGGAAGAATTGGGACAAAAATTGGAAAATTTTTAAGGGACTTTGAAAAAATTTCAACTGGAATTTTAGCCATTTTTTGACGTGAAATTGTAAACATGTGGACATGGATTTTGAAAATTCTAGAGAGAATTTTAAAAGCTTCAACAGAATTTCAACAATTTTGAGAGGGATTTGAAAAGTTTCAATGGGAATGGGAAGAATTGGGACAAAAATGGCAGAATTTTTAAGGGACTTTGAAAAAATTTCAACTGGAATTTTAGCCATTTTTTGACGTGAAATTGTAAACATGTGGCCATGGATTTTGAAAATTCTAGAGAGAATTTTAAAAGCTTCAAGAGAATTTCAACAATTTTGAGAGGGATTTGAAAAGTTTCAATGGGAATGGGAAGAATTGGGACAAAAATGGCAGAATTTTTAAGGGACTTTGAAAAAATTTCAACTGGAATTTTAGCCATTTTTTGACGTGAAATTGTAAACATGTGGCCATGGATTTTGAAAATTCTAGAGAGAATTTTAAAAGCTTCAAGAGAATTTCAACAATTTTGAGAGGGATTTGAAAAGTTTCAATGGGAATGGGAAGAATTGGGACAAAAATTGGAAAATTTTTAAGGGACTGAAAAAATTTCAACTGGAATTTTAGCCATTTTTTGACGTGAAATTGTAAACATGTGGCCATGGATTTTGAAAATTCTAGAGAGAATTTTAAAAGCTTCAAGAGAATTTCAACAATTTTGAGAGGGATTTGAAAAGTTTCAATGGGAATGGGAAGAATTGGGACAAAAATTGGAAAATTTTTAAGGGACTGAAAAAATTTCAACTGGAATTTTAGCCATTTTTTGACGTGAAATTGTAAACATGTGGCCATGGATTTTGAAAATTCTAGAGAGAATTTTAAAAGCTTCAAGAGAATTTCAACAATTTTGAGAGGGATTTGAAAAGTTTCAATGGGAATGGGAAGAATTGGGACAAAAATGGCAGAATTTTTAAGGGACTTTGAAAAAATTTCAACTGGAATTTTAGCCATTTTTTGACGTGAAATTGTAAACATGTGGCCATGGATTTTGAAAATTCTAGAGAGAATTTTAAAAGCTTCAAGAGAATTTCAACAATTTTGAGAGGGATTTGAAAAGTTTCAATGGGAATGGGAAGAATTGGGACAAAAATGGCAGAATTTTTAAGGGACTTTGAAAAAATTTCAACTGGCATTTTAGCCATTTTTTGACGTGAAATTGTAAACATGTGGACATGGATTTTGAAAATTCTAGAGAGAATTTTAAAAGCTTCAACAGAATTTCAACAATTTTGAGAGGGATTTGAAAAGTTTCAATGGGAATGGGAAGAATTGGGACAAAAATTGGAAAATTTTTAAGGGACTTTGAAAAAATTTCAACTGGAATTTTAGCCATTTTTTGACGTGAAATTGTAAACATGTGGACATGGATTTTGAAAATTCTAGAGAGAATTTTAAAAGCTTCAACAGAATTTCCACAATTTTGAGAGGGATTTGAAAAGTATCAATGCGAATGGGAAGAATTGGGACAAAAATTGGAAAATTTTTAAGGGACTTTGAAAAAATTTCAACTAGAATTTTAGCAATTTTTTTATGTGAAATTGTAAACATGTGGACATGGATTTTGAAAATTCTAGAGAGAATTTTAAAAGCTTCAACAGAATTTCCACAATTTTGAGAGGGATTTGAAAAGTTTCAATGGGAATGGGAAGAATTGGGACAAAAATTGGAAAATTTTTAAGGGACTTTGAAAAAATTTCAACTGGAATTTTAGCCATTTTTTGACGTGAAATTGTAAACATGTGGCCATGGATTTTGAAAATTCTAGAGAGAATTTTAAAAGCTTCAACAGAATTTCAACAATTTTGAGAGGGATTTGAAAAGATTCAATGGGAATGGGAAGAATTGGGACAAAAATTGGAAAATTTTTAAGGGACTTTGAAAAAATTTCAACTGGAATTTTAGCCATTTTTTGACGTGAAATTGTAAACATGTGGCCATGGATTTTGAAAATTCTAGAGAGAATTTTAAAAGCTTCAACAGAATTTCAACAATTTTGAGAGGGATTTGAAAAGATTCAATGGGAATGGGAAGAATTGGGACAAAAAGGGCAGAATTTTTAAGGGACTTTGAAAAAATTTCAACTGGAATTTTAGCCATTTTTTGACGTGAAACTGTAAACATGTGGACATGGATTTTGAAAAATCTAGAGAGAATTTTAAAAGCTTCAAGAGAATTTCAACAATTTTGAGAGAGATTTGAAAAGTTTCAATGGGAATGGAAGAATTGGGACAAAAATTGGAAAATTTTTAAGGGACTTAGAAAAAATTTCAACTGGAATTTTAGCAATTTTTTGACGTGAAATTGTAAACATGTGGACATGGATTTTGAAAATTCTAGAGAGAATTTTAAAAGCTTCAAGAGAATTTCAACAATTTTGAGAGGGATTTGAAAAGTTTCAATGGGAATGGGAAGAATTGGGACAAAAATTGGAAAATTTTTAAGGGACTTTGAAAAAATTTCAACTGGAATTTTAGCCATTTTTTGACGTGAAATTGTAAACATGTGGACATGGATTTTGAAAATTCTACAGAGAATTTTAAAAGCTTCAACAGAATTTCCACAATTTTGAGAGGGATTTGAAAAGTTTCAATGGGAATGGGAAGAATTGGGACAAAAATTGGAAAATTTTTAAGGGACTTTGAAAAAATTTCAACTGGAATTTTAGCCATTTTTTGACGTGAAATTGTAAACATGTGGACATGGATTTTGAAAATTCTAGAGAGAATTTTAAAAGCTTCAACAGAATTTCCACAATTTTGAGAGGGATTTGAAAAGTATCAATGCAAATGGGAAGAATTGGGACAAAAATTGGAAAATTTTTAAGGGACTTTGAAAAAATTTCAACTAGAATTTTAGCAATTTTTTTATGTGAAATTGTAAACATGTGGACATGGATTTTGAAAATTCTAGAGAGAATTTTAAAAGCTTCAAGAGAATTTCCACAATTTTGAGAGGGATTTGAAAAGTTTCAATGGGAATGGGAAGAATTGGGACAAAAATTGGAAAAATTTTAAGGGACTTTGAAAAAATTTCAACTGGAATTTTAGCCATTTTTTGACGTGAAATTGTAAACATGTGGACATGGATTTTGAAAATTCTAGAGAGAATTTTAAAAGCTTCAACAGAATTTCCACAATTTTGAGAGGGATTTGAAAAGTTTCAATGGGAATGGGAAGAATTGGGACAAAAATTGGAAAATTTTTAAGGGACTTTGAAAAAATTTCAACTGGAATTTTAGCATTTTTTTTACGTGAAATTGTAAACACGTGGACATGGATTTTGAAAATTCTAGAGAGAATTTTAAAAGCTTCAAGAGAATTTCAACAATTTTGAGAGAGATTTGAAAAGTTTCAATGGGAATGGGAAGAATTGGGACAAAAATTGGAAAATTTTTAAGGGACTTTGAAAACATTTCAACTGGCATTTTAGCCATTTTTTGACGTGAAACTGTAAACATGTGGACATGGATTTTGAAAATTCTAGAGAGAATTTTAAAAGCTTCAACAGAATTTCAACAATTTTGAGAGGGATTTGAAAAGTTTCAATGGGAATGGGAAGAATTGGGACAAAAATTGGAAAATTTTTCAGGGACTTTGAAAAAATTTCAACTGGCATTTTAGCAATTTTTTGACGTGAAATTGTAAACATGTGGACATGGATTTTGAAAATTCTAGAGAGAATTTTAAAAGCTTCAACAGAATTTCAACAATTTTGAGAGGGATTTGAAAAGTTTCAATGGGAATGGGAAGAATTGGGACAAAAATTGGAAAATTTTTAAGGGACTTTGAAAAAATTTCAACTGGAATTTTAGCCATTTTTTGACGTGAAATTGTAAACATGTGGACATGGATTTTGAAAATTCTAGAGAGAATTTTAAAAGCTTCAACAGAATTTCAACAATTTTGAGAGGGATTTGAAAAGTTTCAATGGGAATGGGAAGAATTGGGACAAAAATTGGAAAATTTTTAAGGGACTTTGAAAAAATTTCAACTGGAATTTTAGCCATTTTTTGACGTGAAACTGTAAACATGTGGACATGGATTTTGAAAATTCTAGAGAGAATTTTAAAAGCTTCAACAGAATTTCAACAATTTTGAGAGGGATTTGAAAAGTTTCAATGGGAATGGGAAGAATTGGGACAAAAATTGGAAAATTTTTAAGGGACTTTGAAAAAATTTCAACTGGAATTTTAGCCATTTTTTGACGTGAAATTGTAAACATGTGGACATGGATTTTGAAAATTCTAGAGAGAATTTTAAAAGCTTCAACAGAATTTCAACAATTTTGAGAGGGATTTGAAAAGTTTCAATGGGAATGGGAAGAATTGGGACAAAAATTGGAAAATTTTTCAGGGACTTTGAAAAAATTTCAACTGGAATTTTAGCCATTTTTTGACGTGAAATTGTAAACATGTGGACATGGATTTTGAAAATTCTAGAGAGAATTTTAAAAGCTTCAAGAGAATTTCAACAATTTTGAGAGGGATTTGAAAAGTTTCAATGGGAATGGGAAGAATTGGGACAAAAATGGGAAAATTTTTAAGGGACTTTGAAAAAATTTCAACTGGAATTTTAGCAATTTTTTGACGTGAAATTGTAAACATGTGGACATGGATTTTGAAAATTCTAGAGAGAATTTTAAAAGCTTCAAGAGAATTTCAACAATTTTGAGAGGGATTTGAAAAGTTTCAATGGGAATGGGAAGAATTGGGACAAAAATTGGAAAATTTTTAAGGGACTTTGAAAAAATTTCAGCTGGAATTTTAGCAATTTTTTGACGTGAAATTGTAAACATGATGAAGTGGATTTTGAAAATTCTAGAGAGAATTTTAAAAGCTTCAACAGAATTTCAACAATTTTGAGAGGGATTTGAAAAGTTTCAATGGGAATGGGAAGAATTGGGACAAAAATTGGAAAATTTTTAAGGGACTTTGAAAAAATTTCAACTGGCATTTTAGCCATTTTTTGACGTGAAATTGTAAACATGTGGACATGGATTTTGAAAATTCTAGAGAGAATTTTAAAAGCTTCAACAGAATTTCAACAATTTTGAGAGGGATTTGAAAAGTTTCAATGGGAATGGGAAGAATTGGGACAAAAATTGGAAAATTTTTAAGGGACTTTGAAAAAATTTCAACTGGAATTTTAGCCATTTTTTGACGTGAAATTGTAAACATGTGGACATGGATTTTGAAAATTCTAGAGAGAATTTTAAAAGCTTCAACAGAATTTCCACAATTTTGAGAGGGATTTGAAAAGTATCAATGCGAATGGGAAGAATTGGGACAAAAATTGGAAAATTTTTAAGGGACTTGGAAAAAATTTCAACTAGAATTTTAGCAATTTTTTTATGTGAAATTGTAAACATGTGGACATGGATTTTGAAAATTCTAGAGAGAATTTTAAAAGCTTCAACAGAATTTCCACAATTTTGAGAGGGATTTGAAAAGTTTCAATGGGAATGGGAAGAATTGGGACAAAAATTGGAAAATTTTTAAGGGACTTTGAAAAAATTTCAACTGGAATTTTAGCCATTTTTTGACGTGAAATTGTAAACATGTGGCCATGGATTTTGAAAATTCTAGAGAGAATTTTAAAAGCTTCAACAGAATTTCAACAATTTTGAGAGGGATTTGAAAAGATTCAATGGGAATGGGAAGAATTGGGACAAAAATTGGAAAATTTTTAAGGGACTTTGAAAAAATTTCAACTGGAATTTTAGCCATTTTTTGACGTGAAATTGTAAACATGTGGCCATGGATTTTGAAAATTCTAGAGAGAATTTTAAAAGCTTCAACAGAATTTCAACAATTTTGAGAGGGATTTGAAAAGATTCAATGGGAATGGGAAGAATTGGGACAAAAAGGGCAGAATTTTTAAGGGACTTTGAAAAAATTTCAACTGGAATTTTAGCCATTTTTTGACGTGAAATTGTAAACATGATGAAGTGGATTTTGAAAATTCTAGAGAGAATTTTAAAAGCTTCAACAGAATTTCAACAATTTTGAGAGGGATTTGAAAAGTTTCAATGGGAATGGGAAGAATTGGGACAAAAATTGGAAAATTTTTAAGGGACTTTGAAAAAATTTCAACTGGCATTTTAGCCATTTTTTGACGTGAAACTGTAAACATGTGGACATGGATTTTGAAAAATCTAGAGAGAATTTTAAAAGCTTCAAGAGAATTTCAACAATTTTGAGAGAGATTTGAAAAGTTTCAATGGGAATGGGAAGAATTGGGACAAAAATTGGAAAATTTTTAAGGGACTTAGAAAAAATTTCAACTGGAATTTTAGCAATTTTTTGACGTGAAATTGTAAACATGTGGACATGGATTTTGAAAATTCTAGAGAGAATTTTAAAAGCTTCAACAGAATTTCAACAATTTTGAGAGGGATTTGAAAAGTTTCAATGGGAATGGGAAGAATTGGGACAAAAATTGGAAAATTTTTAAGGGACTTTGAAAAAATTTCAACTGGAATTTTAGCCATTTTTTGACGTGAAATTGTAAACATGTGGACATGGATTTTGAAAATTCTACAGAGAATTTTAAAAGCTTCAACAGAATTTCCACAATTTTGAGAGGGATTTGAAAAGTTTCAATGGGAATGGGAAGAATTGGGACAAAAATTGGAAAATTTTTAAGGGACTTTGAAAAAATTTCAACTGGAATTTTAGCCATTTTTTGACGTGAAATTGTAAACATGTGGACATGGATTTTGAAAATTCTAGAGAGAATTTTAAAAGCTTCAACAGAATTTCCACAATTTTGAGAGGGATTTGAAAAGTATCAATGCAAATGGGAAGAATTGGGACAAAAATTGGAAAATTTTTAAGGGACTTTGAAAAAATTTCAACTAGAATTTTAGCAATTTTTTTATGTGAAATTGTAAACATGTGGACATGGATTTTGAAAATTCTAGAGAGAATTTTAAAAGCTTCAAGAGAATTTCCACAATTTTGAGAGGGATTTGAAAAGTTTCAATGGGAATGGGAAGAATTGGGACAAAAATTGGAAAATTTTTAAGGGACTTTGAAAAAATTTCAACTGGAATTTTAGCCATTTTTTGACGTGAAATTGTAAACATGTGGACATGGATTTTGAAAATTCTAGAGAGAATTTTAAAAGCTTCAACAGAATTTCAACAATTTTGAGAGGGATTTGAAAAGTTTCAATGGGAATGGGAAGAATTGGGACAAAAATTGGAAAATTTTTAAGGGACTTTGAAAAAATTTCAACTGGAATTTTAGCATTTTTTTACGTGAAATTGTAAACACGTGGACATGGATTTTGAAAATTCTAGAGAGAATTTTAAAAGCTTCAAGAGAATTTCAACAATTTTGAGAGAGATTTGAAAAGTTTCAATGGGAATGGGAAGAATTGGGACAAAAATTGGAAAATTTTTAAGGGACTTTGAAAACATTTCAACTGGCATTTTAGCCATTTTTTGACGTGAAACTGTAAACATGTGGACATGGATTTTGAAAATTCTAGAGAGAATTTTAAAAGCTTCAACAGAATTTCAACAATTTTGAGAGGGATTTGAAAAGTTTCAATGGGAATGGGAAGAATTGGGACAAAAATTGGAAAATTTTTCAGGGACTTTGAAAAAATTTCAACTGGCATTTTAGCAATTTTTTGACGTGAAATTGTAAACATGTGGACATGGATTTTGAAAATTCTAGAGAGAATTTTAAAAGCTTCAACAGAATTTCAACAATTTTGAGAGGGATTTGAAAAGTTTCAATGGGAATGGGAAGAATTGGGACAAAAATTGGAAAATTTTTAAGGGACTTTGAAAAAATTTCAACTGGAATTTTAGCCATTTTTTGACGTGAAATTGTAAACATGTGGACATGGATTTTGAAAATTCTAGAGAGAATTTTAAAAGCTTCAACAGAATTTCAACAATTTTGAGAGGGATTTGAAAAGTTTCAATGGGAATGGGAAGAATTGGGACAAAAATTGGAAAATTTTGAAGGGACTTTGAAAAAATTTCAACTGGAATTTTAGCCATTTTTTGACGTGAAATTGTAAACATGTGGACATGGATTTTGAAAATTCTAGAGAGAATTTTAAAAGCTTCAACAGAATTTCAACAATTTTGAGAGGGATTTGAAAAGTTTCAATGGGAATGGGAAGAATTGGGACAAAAATTGGAAAATTTTTAAGGGACTTTGAAAAAATTTCAACTGGCATTTTAGCCATTTTTTGACGTGAAACTGTAAACATGTGGACATGGATTTTGAAAATTCTAGAGAGAATTTTAAAAGCTTCAACAGAATTTCAACAATTTTGAGAGGGATTTGAAAAGTTTCAATGGGAATGGGAAGAATTGGGACAAAAATTGGAAAATTTTTAAGGGACTTTGAAAAAATTTCAACTGGAATTTTAGCCATTTTTTGACGTGAAATTGTAAACATGTGGACATGGATTTTGAAAATTCTAGAGAGAATTTTAAAAGCTTCAACAGAATTTCAACAATTTTGAGAGGGATTTGAAAAGTTTCAATGGGAATGGGAAGAATTGGGACAAAAATTGGAAAATTTTTAAGGGACTTTGAAAAAATTTCAACTGGAATTTTAGCAATTTTTTGACGTGAAATTGTAAACATGTGGACATGGATTTTGAAAATTCTAGAGAGAATTTTAAAAGCTTCAAGAGAATTTCAACAATTTTGAGAGGGATTTGAAAAGTTTCAATGGGAATGGGAAGAATTGTGACAAAAATTGGAAAATTTTTAAGGGACTTTGAAAAAATTTCAGCTGGAATTTTAGCAATTTTTTGACGTGAAATTGTAAACATGATGAAGTGGATTTTGAAAATTCTAGAGAGAATTTTAAAAGCTTCAACAGAATTTCAACAATTTTGAGAGGGATTTGAAAAGTTTCAATGGGAATGGGAAGAATTGGGACAAAAATTGGAAAATTTTTAAGGGACTTTGAAAAAATTTCAACTGGCATTTTAGCCATTTTTTGACGTGAAATTGTAAACATGTGGACATGGATTTTGAAAATTCTAGAGAGAATTTTAAAAGCTTCAACAGAATTTCAACAATTTTGAGAGGGATTTGAAAAGTTTCAATGGGAATGGGAAGAATTGGGACAAAAATTGGAAAATTTTTAAGGGACTTTGAAAAAATTTCAGCTGGAATTTTAGCATTTTTTTTACGTGAAATTGTAAACATGTGGACATGGATTTTGAAAATTCTAGAGAGAATTTTAAAAGCTTCAAGAGAATTTCCACAATTTTGAGAGGGATTTGAAAAGTTTCAATGGGAATGGGAAGAATTGGGACAAAAATTGGAAAATTTTTAAGGGACTTTGAAAAAATTTCAACTGGAATTTTAGCAATTTTTTGACGTGAAATTGTAAACATGTGGACATGGATTTTGAAAATTCTAGAGAGAATTTTAAAAGCTTCAAGAGAATTTCAACAATTTTGAGAGGGATTTGAAAAGTTTCAATGGGAATGGGAAGAATTGGGACAAAAATTGGAAAATTTTTAAGAGACTTTGAAAAAATTTCAACTGGAATTTTAGCCATTTTTTGACATGAAATTGTAAACATGTGGACATGGATTTTGAAAATTCTAGAGAGAATTTTAAAAGCTTCAAGAGAATTTCAACAATTTTGAGAGGGATTTGAAAAGTTTCAATGGGAATGGGAAGAATTGGGACAAAAATTGGAAAATTTTTAAGGGACTTTGAAAACATTTCAACTGGCATTTTAGCCATTTTTTGACGTGAAATTGTAAACATGATGAAGTGGATTTTGAAAATTCTAGAGAGAATTTTAAAAGCTTCAACAGAATTTCAACAATTTTGAGAGGGATTTGAAAAGTTTCAATGGGAATGGGAAGAATTGGGACAAAAATTGGAAAATTTTTCAGGGACTTTGAAAAAATTTCAACTGGCATTTTAGCCATTTTTTGACGTGAAACTGTAAACATGTGGACATGGATTTTGAAAATTCTAGAGAGAATTTTAAAAGCTTCAACAGAATTTCAACAATTTTGAGAGGGATTTGAAAAGTTTCAATGGGAATGGGAAGAATTGGGACAAAAATTGGAAAATTTTTCAGGGACTTTGAAAAAATTTCAACTGGAATTTTAGCCATTTTTTGACGTGAAATTGTAAACATGTGGACATGGATTTTGAAAATTCTAGAGAGAATTTTAAAAGCTTCAACAGAATTTCCACAATTTTGAGAGGGATTTGAAAAGTTTCAATGGGAATGGGAAGAATTGGGACAAAAATTGGAAAATTTTTAAGGGACTTTGAAAAAATTGCAACTGGAATTTTAGCCATTTTTTGACGTGAAATTGTAAACATGTGGACATGGATTTTGAAAATTCTAGAGAGAATTTTAAAAGCTTCAACAGAATTTCAACAATTTTGAGAGGGATTTGAAAAGTTTCAATGGGAATGGGAAGAATTGGGACAAAAATTGGAAAATTTTGAAGGGACTTTGAAAAAATTTCAACTGGAATTTTAGCCATTTTTTGACGTGAAATTGTAAACATGTGGACATGGATTTTGAAAATTCTAGAGAGAATTTTAAAAGCTTCAAGAGAATTTCAACAATTTTGAGAGAGATTTGAAAAGTTTCAATGGGAATGGGAAGAATTGGGACAAAAATTGGAAAATTTTTAAGGGACTTTGAAAACATTTCAACTGGCATTTTAGCCATTTTTTGACGTGAAACTGTAAACATGTGGACATGGATTTTGAAAATTCTAGAGAGAATTTTAAAAGCTTCAACAGAATTTCAACAATTTTGAGAGGGATTTGAAAAGTTTCAATGGGAATGGGAAGAATTGGGACAAAAATTGGAAAATTTTTCAGGGACTTTGAAAAAATTTCAACTGGCATTTTAGCAATTTTTTGACGTGAAATTGTAAACATGTGGACATGGATTTTGAAAATTCTAGAGAGAATTTTAAAAGCTTCAACAGAATTTCAACAATTTTGAGAGGGATTTGAAAAGTTTCAATGGGAATGGGAAGAATTGGGACAAAAATTGGAAAATTTTTAAGGGACTTTGAAAAAATTTCAACTGGAATTTTAGCCATTTTTTGACATGAAATTGTAAACATGTGGACATGGATTTTGAAAATTCTAGAGAGAATTTTAAAAGCTTCAACAGAATTTCAACAATTTTGAGAGGGATTTGAAAAGTTTCAATGGGAATGGGAAGAATTGGGACAAAAATTGGAAAATTTTTAAGGGACTTTGAAAAAATTTCAACTGGAATTTTAGCCATTTTTTGACGTGAAATTGTAAACATGTGGACATGGATTTTGAAAATTCTAGAGAGAATTTTAAAAGCTTCAACAGAATTTCAACAATTTTGAGAGGGATTTGAAAAGTTTCAATGGGAATGGGAAGAATTGGGACAAAAATTGGAAAATTTTTAAGGGACTTTGAAAAAATTTCAACTGGCATTTTAGCCATTTTTTGACGTGAAACTGTAAACATGTGGACATGGATTTTGAAAATTCTAGAGAGAATTTTAAAAGCTTCAACAGAATTTCAACAATTTTGAGAGGGATTTGAAAAGTTTCAATGGGAATGGGAAGAATTGGGACAAAAATTGGAAAATTTTTAAGGGACTTTGAAAAAATTTCAGCTGGAATTTTAGCAATTTTTTGACGTGAAATTGTAAACATGATGAAGTGGATTTTGAAAATTCTAGAGAGAATTTTAAAAGCTTCAACAGAATTTCAACAATTTTGAGAGGGATTTGAAAAGTTTCAATGGGAATGGGAAGAATTGGGACAAAAATTGGAAAATTTTTAAGGGACTTTGAAAAAATTTCAACTGGCATTTTAGCCATTTTTTGACGTGAAATTGTAAACATGTGGACATGGATTTTGAAAATTCTAGAGAGAATTTTAAAAGCTTCAACAGAATTTCAACAATTTTGAGAGGGATTTGAAAAGTTTCAATGGGAATGGGAAGAATTGGGACAAAAATTGGAAAATTTTTAAGGGACTTTGAATAAATTTCAGCTGGAATTTTAGCATTTTTTTTACGTGAAATTGTAAACATGTGGACATGGATTTTGAAAATTCTAGAGAGAATTTTAAAAGCTTCAACAGAATTTCAACAATTTTGAGAGGGATTTGAAAAGTTTCAATGGGAATGGGAAGAATTGGGACAAAAATTGGAAAATTTTTAAGGGACTTTGAAAAAATTTCAACTGGAATTTTAGCAATTTTTTGACGTGAAATTGTAAACATGTGGACATGGATTTTGAAAATTCTAGAGAGAATTTTAAAAGCTTCAAGAGAATTTCAACAATTTTGAGAGGGATTTGAAAAGTTTCAATGGGAATGGGAAGAATTGGGACAAAAATTGGAAAATTTTTAAGGGACTTTGAAAAAATTTCAACTGGCATTTTAGCCATTTTTTGACGTGAAACTGTAAACATGTGGACATGGATTTTGAAAATTCTAGAGAGAATTTTAAAAGCTTCAACAGAATTTCAACAATTTTGAGAGGGATTTGAAAAGTTTCAATGGGAATGGGAAGAATTGGGACAAAAATTGGAAAATTTTTAAGGGACTTTGAAAAAATTTCAACTGGAATTTTAGCCATTTTTTGACGTGAAATTGTAAACATGTGGACATGGATTTTGAAAATTCTAGAGAGAATTTTAAAAGCTTCAACAGAATTTCAACAATTTTGAGAGGGATTTGAAAAGTTTCAATGGGAATGGGAAGAATTGGGACAAAAATTGGAAAATTTTTAAGGGACTTTGAAAAAATTTCAACTGGAATTTTAGCAATTTTTTGACGTGAAATTGTAAACATGTGGACATGGATTTTGAAAATTCTAGAGAGAATTTTAAAAGCTTCAAGAGAATTTCAACAATTTTGAGAGGGATTTGAAAAGTTTCAATGGGAATGGGAAGAATTGGGACAAAAATTGGAAAATTTTTAAGGGACTTTGAAAAAATTTCAGCTGGAATTTTAGCAATTTTTTGACGTGAAATTGTAAACATGATGAAGTGGATTTTGAAAATTCTAGAGAGAATTTTAAAAGCTTCAACAGAATTTCAACAATTTTGAGAGGGATTTGAAAAGTTTCAATGGGAATGGGAAGAATTGGGACAAAAATTGGAAAATTTTTAAGGGACTTTGAAAAAATTTCAACTGGCATTTTAGCCATTTTTTGACGTGAAACTGTAAACATGTGGACATGGATTTTGAAAATTCTAGAGAGAATTTTAAAAGCTTCAACAGAATTTCAACAATTTTGAGAGGGATTTGAAAAGTTTCAATGGGAATGGGAAGAATTGGGACAAAAATTGGAAAATTTTTAAGGGACTTTGAAAAAATTTCAGCTGGAATTTTAGCATTTTTTTTACGTGAAATTGTAAACATGTGGACATGGATTTTGAAAATTCTAGAGAGAATTTTAAAAGCTTCAAGAGAATTTCCACAATTTTGAGAGGGATTTGAAAAGTTTCAATGGGAATGGGAAGAATTGGGACAAAAATTGGAAAATTTTTAAGGGACTTTGAAAAAATTTCAACTGGAATTTTAGCAATTTTTTGACGTGAAATTGTAAACATGTGGACATGGATTTTGAAAATTCTAGAGAGAATTTTAAAAGCTTCAAGAGAATTTCAACAATTTTGAGAGGGATTTGAAAAGTTTCAATGGGAATGGGAAGAATTGGGACAAAAATTGGAAAATTTTTAAGAGACTTTGAAAAAATTTCAACTGGAATTTTAGCCATTTTTTGACATGAAATTGTAAACATGTGGACATGGATTTTGAAAATTCTAGAGAGAATTTTAAAAGCTTCAAGAGAATTTCAACAATTTTGAGAGGGATTTGAAAAGTTTCAATGGGAATGGGAAGAATTGGGACAAAAATTGGAAAATTTTTAAGGGACTTTGAAAACATTTCAACTGGCATTTTAGCCATTTTTTGACGTGAAATTGTAAACATGATGAAGTGGATTTTGAAAATTCTAGAGAGAATTTTAAAAGCTTCAACAGAATTTCAACAATTTTGAGAGGGATTTGAAAAGTTTCAATGGGAATGGGAAGAATTGGGACAAAAATTGGAAAATTTTTCAGGGACTTTGAAAAAATTTCAACTGGCATTTTAGCCATTTTTTGACGTGAAACTGTAAACATGTGGACATGGATTTTGAAAATTCTAGAGAGAATTTTAAAAGCTTCAACAGAATTTCAACAATTTTGAGAGGGATTTGAAAAGTTTCAATGGGAATGGGAAGAATTGGGACAAAAATTGGAAAATTTTTCAGGGACTTTGAAAAAATTTCAACTGGAATTTTAGCCATTTTTTGACGTGAAATTGTAAACATGTGGACATGGATTTTGAAAATTCTAGAGAGAATTTTAAAAGCTTCAACAGAATTTCCACAATTTTGAGAGGGATTTGAAAAGTTTCAATGGGAATGGGAAGAATTGGGACAAAAATTGGAAAATTTTTAAGGGACTTTGAAAAAATTGCAACTGGAATTTTAGCCATTTTTTGACGTGAAATTGTAAACATGTGGACATGGATTTTGAAAATTCTAGAGAGAATTTTAAAAGCTTCAACAGAATTTCAACAATTTTGAGAGGGATTTGAAAAGTTTCAATGGGAATGGGAAGAATTGGGACAAAAATTGGAAAATTTTGAAGGGACTTTGAAAAAATTTCAACTGGAATTTTAGCCATTTTTTGACGTGAAATTGTAAACATGTGGACATGGATTTTGAAAATTCTAGAGAGAATTTTAAAAGCTTCAAGAGAATTTCAACAATTTTGAGAGAGATTTGAAAAGTTTCAATGGGAATGGGAAGAATTGGGACAAAAATTGGAAAATTTTTAAGGGACTTTGAAAACATTTCAACTGGCATTTTAGCCATTTTTTGACGTGAAACTGTAAACATGTGGACATGGATTTTGAAAATTCTAGAGAGAATTTTAAAAGCTTCAACAGAATTTCAACAATTTTGAGAGGGATTTGAAAAGTTTCAATGGGAATGGGAAGAATTGGGACAAAAATTGGAAAATTTTTCAGGGACTTTGAAAAAATTTCAACTGGCATTTTAGCAATTTTTTGACGTGAAATTGTAAACATGTGGACATGGATTTTGAAAATTCTAGAGAGAATTTTAAAAGCTTCAACAGAATTTCAACAATTTTGAGAGGGATTTGAAAAGTTTCAATGGGAATGGGAAGAATTGGGACAAAAATTGGAAAATTTTTAAGGGACTTTGAAAAAATTTCAACTGGAATTTTAGCCATTTTTTGACATGAAATTGTAAACATGTGGACATGGATTTTGAAAATTCTAGAGAGAATTTTAAAAGCTTCAACAGAATTTCAACAATTTTGAGAGGGATTTGAAAAGTTTCAATGGGAATGGGAAGAATTGGGACAAAAATTGGAAAATTTTTAAGGGACTTTGAAAAAATTTCAACTGGAATTTTAGCCATTTTTTGACGTGAAATTGTAAACATGTGGACATGGATTTTGAAAATTCTAGAGAGAATTTTAAAAGCTTCAACAGAATTTCAACAATTTTGAGAGGGATTTGAAAAGTTTCAATGGGAATGGGAAGAATTGGGACAAAAATTGGAAAATTTTTAAGGGACTTTGAAAAAATTTCAACTGGCATTTTAGCCATTTTTTGACGTGAAACTGTAAACATGTGGACATGGATTTTGAAAATTCTAGAGAGAATTTTAAAAGCTTCAACAGAATTTCAACAATTTTGAGAGGGATTTGAAAAGTTTCAATGGGAATGGGAAGAATTGGGACAAAAATTGGAAAATTTTTAAGGGACTTTGAAAAAATTTCAACTGGAATTTTAGCCATTTTTTGACGTGAAATTGTAAACATGTGGACATGGATTTTGAAAATTCTAGAGAGAATTTTAAAAGCTTCAACAGAATTTCAACAATTTTGAGAGGGATTTGAAAAGTTTTAATGGGAATGGGAAGAATTGGGACAAAAATTGGAAAATTTTTAAGGGACTTTGAAAAAATTTCAACTGGAATTTTAGCAATTTTTTGACGTGAAATTGTAAACATGTGGACATGGATTTTGAAAATTCTAGAGAGAATTTTAAAAGCTTCAAGAGAATTTCAACAATTTTGAGAGGGATTTGAAAAGTTTCAATGGGAATGGGAAGAATTGGGACAAAAATTGGAAAATTTTTAAGGGACTTTGAAAAAATTTCAGCTGGAATTTTAGCAATTTTTTGACGTGAAATTGTAAACATGATGAAGTGGATTTTGAAAATTCTAGAGAGAATTTTAAAAGCTTCAACAGAATTTCAACAATTTTGAGAGGGATTTGAAAAGTTTCAATGGGAATGGGAAGAATTGGGACAAAAATTGGAAAATTTTTAAGGGACTTTGAAAAAATTTCAACTGGCATTTTAGCCATTTTTTGACGTGAAATTGTAAACATGTGGACATGGATTTTGAAAATTCTAGAGAGAATTTTAAAAGCTTCAACAGAATTTCAACAATTTTGAGAGGGATTTGAAAAGTTTCAATGGGAATGGGAAGAATTGGGACAAAAATTGGAAAATTTTTAAGGGACTTTGAAAAAATTTCAGCTGGAATTTTAGCATTTTTTTTACGTGAAATTGTAAACATGTGGACATGGATTTTGAAAATTCTAGAGAGAATTTTAAAAGCTTCAACAGAATTTCAACAATTTTGAGAGGGATTTGAAAAGTTTCAATGGGAATGGGAAGAATTGGGACAAAAATTGGAAAATTTTTAAGGGACTTTGAAAAAATTTCAACTGGAATTTTAGCAATTTTTTGACGTGAAATTGTAAACATGTGGACATGGATTTTGAAAATTCTAGAGAGAATTTTAAAAGCTTCAAGAGAATTTCAACAATTTTGAGAGGGATTTGAAAAGTTTCAATGGGAATGGGAAGAATTGGGACAAAAATTGGAAAATTTTTAAGGGACTTTGAAAAAATTTCAACTGGAATTTTAGCCATTTTTTGACATGAAATTGTAAACATGTGGACATGGATTTTGAAAATTCTAGAGAGAATTTTAAAAGCTTCAAGAGAATTTCAACAATTTTGAGAGGGATTTGAAAAGTTTCAATGGGAATGGGAAGAATTGGGACAAAAATTGGAAAATTTTTAAGGGACTTTGAAAACATTTCAACTGGCATTTTAGCCATTTTTTGACGTGAAATTGTAAACATGATGAAGTGGATTTTGAAAATTCTAGAGAGAATTTTAAAAGCTTCAACAGAATTTCAACAATTTTGAGAGGGATTTGAAAAGTTTCAATGGGAATGGGAAGAATTGGGACAAAAATTGGAAAATTTTTCAGGGACTTTGAAAAAATTTCAACTGGCATTTTAGCCATTTTTTGACGTGAAACTGTAAACATGTGGACATGGATTTTGAAAATTCTAGAGAGAATTTTAAAAGCTTCAACAGAATTTCAACAATTTTGAGAGGGATTTGAAAAGTTTCAATGGGAATGGGAAGAATTGGGACAAAAATTGGAAAATTTTTCAGGGACTTTGAAAAAATTTCAACTGGAATTTTAGCCATTTTTTGACGTGAAATTGTAAACATGTGGACATGGATTTTGAAAATTCTAGAGAGAATTTTAAAAGCTTCAACAGAATTTCCACAATTTTGAGAGGGATTTGAAAAGTATCAATGCAAATGGGAAGAATTGGGACAAAAATTGGAAAATTTTTCAGGGACTTTGAAAAAATTTCAACTGGCATTTTAGCCATTTTTTGACGTGAAACTGTAAACATGTGGACATGGATTTTGAAAATTCTAGAGAGAATTTTAAAAGCTTCAACAGAATTTCCACAATTTTGAGAGGGATTTGAAAAGTTTCAATGGGAATGGGAAGAATTGGGACAAAAATTGGAAAATTTTTCAGGGACTTTGAAAAAATTTCAACTGGAATTTTAGCCATTTTTTGACGTGAAATTGTAAACATGTGGACATGGATTTTGAAAATTCTAGAGAGAATTTTAAAAGCTTCAACAGAATTTCCACAATTTTGAGAGGGATTTGAAAAGTTTCAATGGGAATGGGAAGAATTGGGACAAAAATTGGAAAATTTTTAAGGGACTTTGAAAAAATTTCAACTGGAATTTTAGCCATTTTTTGACGTGAAATTGTAAACATGTGGACATGGATTTTGAAAATTCTAGAGAGAATTTTAAAAGCTTCAAGAGAATTTCAACAATTTTGAGAGGGATTTGAAAAGTTTCAATGGGAATGGGAAGAATTGGGACAAAAATTGGAAAATTTTTCAGGGACTTTGAAAAAATTTCAACTGGAATTTTAGCCATTTTTTGACGTGAAATTGTAAACATGTGGACATGGATTTTGAAAATTCTAGAGAGAATTTTAAAAGCTTCAACAGAATTTCAACAATTTTGAGAGGGATTTGAAAAGTTTCAATGGGAATGGGAAGAATTGGGACAAAAATTGGAAAATTTTTAAGGGACTTTGAAAAAATTTCAACTGGAAATTTAGCCATTTTTTGACGTGAAATTGTAAACATGTGGACATGGATTTTGAAAATTCTAGAGAGAATTTTAAAAGCTTCAAGAGAATTTCAACAATTTTGAGAGGGATTTGAAAAGTTTCAATGGGAATAGGAAGAATTGGGACAAAAATTGGAAAATTTTTAAGGGACTGAAAAAATTTCAACTGGAATTTTAGCCATTTTTTGACATGAAATTGTAAACATGTGGCCATGGATTTTGAAAATTCTAGAGAGAATTTTAAAAGCTTCAAGAGAATTTCCACAATTTTGAGAGGGATTTGAAAAGTTTCAATGGGAATGGGAAGAATTGGGACAAAAATTGGAAAATTTTTAAGGGACTTTGAAAAAATTTCAACTGGAATTTTAGCCATTTTTTGACGTGAAATTGTAAACATGTGGCCATGGATTTTCAAAATTCTAGAGAGAATTTTAAAAGCTTCAAGAGAATTTCAACAATTTTGAGAGGGATTTGAAAAGTTTCAATGGGAATGGGAAGAATTGGGACAAAAATTGGAAAATTTTTAAGGGACTGAAAAAATTTCAACTGGAATTTTAGCCATTTTTTGACGTGAAATTGTAAACATGATGAAGTGGATTTTGAAAATTCTAGAGAGAATTTTAAAAGCTTCAACAGAATTTCAACAATTTTGAGAGGGATTTGAAAAGTTTCAATGGGAATGGGAAGAATTGGGACAAAAATTGGAAAATTTTTAAGGGACTTTGAAAAAATTTCAACTGGAATTTTAGCCATTTTTTGACGTGAAATTGTAAACATGATGAAGTGGATTTTGAAAATTCTAGAGAGAATTTTAAAAGCTTCAACAGAATTTCAACAATTTTGAGAGAGATTTGAAAAGTTTCAATGGGAATGGGAAGAATTGGGACAAAAATTGGAAAATTTTTAAGGGACTTTGAAAAAATTTCAACTGGCATTTTAGCCATTTTTTGACGTGAAACTGTAAACATGTGGACATGGATTTTGAAAATTCTAGAGAGAATTTTAAAAGCTTCAACAGAATTTCAACAATTTTGAGAGGGATTTGAAAAGTTTCAATGGGAATGGGAAGAGTTGGGACAAAAATTGGAAAATTTTTAAGGGACTTTGAAAAAATTTCAACTGGAATTTTAGCCATTTTTTGACGTGAAATTGTAAACATGTGGACATGGATTTTGAAAATTCTAGAGAGAATTTTAAAAGCTTCAACAGAATTTCCACAATTTTGAGAGGGATTTGAAAAGTATCAATGCGAATGGGAAGAATTGGGACAAAAATTGGAAAATTTTTAAGGGACTTTGAAAAAATTTCAACTAGGATTTTAGCAATTTTTTGACGTGAAATTGTAAACATGTGGACATGGATTTTGAAAATTCTAGAGAGAATTTTAAAAGCTTCAACAGAATTTCAACAATTTTGAGAGGGATTTGAAAAGTTTCAATGGGAATGGGAAGAATTGGGACAAAAATCGGAAAATTCTGAAGGGACTTTGAAAAAATTTCAACTGGAATTTTAGCCATTTTTTGACGTGAAATTGTAAACATGTGGACATGGATTTTGAAAATTCTAGAGAGAATTTTAAAAGCTTCAACAGAATTTCCACAATTTTGAGAGGGATTTGAAAAGTTTCAATGGGAATGGGAAGAAATGGGACAAAAATTGGAAAATTTTTAAGGGACTTTGAAAAAATTTCAACTGGAATTTTAGCATTTTTTTGACGTGAAATTGTAAACACGTGGACATGGATTTTGAAAATTCTAGAGAGAATTTTAAAAGCTTCAAGAGAATTTCAACAATTTTGAGAGGGATTTGAAAAGTTTCAATGGGAATGGGAAGAATTGGGACAAAAATTGGAAAATTTTTAAGGGACTTTGAAAAAATTTCAACTGGAATTTTAGCCATTTTTTGACGTGAAATTGTAAACATGTGGACATGGATTTTGAAAATTCTAGAGAGAATTTTAAAAGCTTCAACAGAATTTCCACAATTTTGAGAGGGATTTGAAAAGTTTCAATGGGAATGGGAAGAATTGGGACAAAAATTGGAAAATTTTTAAGGGACTTTGAAAAAATTTCAACTGGAATTTTAGCCATTTTTTGACGTGAAATTGTAAACATGTGGCCATGGATTTTGAAAATTCTAGAGAGAATTTTAAAAGCTTCAAGAGAATTTCAACAATTTTGAGAGGGATTTGAAAAGTTTCAATGGGAATGGGAAGAATTGGGACAAAAATTGGAAAATTTTTAACAGACTTTGAAAAAATTTCAACTGGCATTTTAGCCATTTTTTAACGTGAAATTGTAAACATGTGGCCATGGATTTTGAAAATTCTAGAGAGAATTTTAAAAGCTTCAAGAGAATTTCAACAATTTTGAGAGGGATTTGAAAAGTTTCAATGGGAATGGGAAGAATTGGGACAAAAATTGGAAAATTTTTAAGGGACTTTGAAAAAATTTCAACTGGAATTTTAGCAATTTTTTGACGTGAAATTGTAAACATGTGGCCATGGATTTTGAAAATTCTAGAGAGAATTTTAAAAGCTTCAACAGAATTTCAACAATTTTGAGAGGGATTTGAAAAGTTTCAATGGGAATGGGAAGAATTGGGACAAAAATGGCAGAATTTTTAAGGGACTTTGAAAAAATTTCAACTGGAATTTTAGCCATTTTTTGACGTGAAATTGTAAACATGTGGCCATGGATTTTGAAAATTCTAGAGAGAATTTTAAAAGCTTCAAGAGAATTTCAACAATTTTGAGAGGGATTTGAAAAGTTTCAATGGGAATGGGAAGAATTGGGACAAAAATTGCAGAATTTTTAAGGGACTTTGAAAAAATTTCAACTGGAATTTTAGCCATTTTTTGACGTGAAATTGTAAACATGTGGCCATGGATTTTGAAAATTCTAGAGAGAATTTTAAAAGCTTCAAGAGAATTTCAACAATTTTGAGAGGGATTTGAAAAGTTTCAATGGGAATGGGAAGAATTGGGACAAAAATTGGAAAATTTTTAAGGGACTGAAAAAATTTCAACTGGAATTTTAGCCATTTTTTGACGTGAAATTGTAAACATGTGGCCATGGATTTTGAAAATTCTAGAGAGAATTTTAAAAGCTTCAAGAGAATTTCAACAATTTTGAGAGGGATTTGAAAAGTTTCAATGGGAATGGGAAGAATTGGGACAAAAATTGGAAAATTTTTAAGGGACTGAAAAAATTTCAACTGGAATTTTAGCCATTTTTTGACGTGAAATTGTAAACATGTGGCCATGGATTTTGAAAATTCTAGAGAGAATTTTAAAAGCTTCAAGAGAATTTCAACAATTTTGAGAGGGATTTGAAAAGTTTCAATGGGAATGGGAAGAATTGGGACAAAAATGGCAGAATTTTTAAGGGACTTTGAAAAAATTTCAACTGGAATTTTAGCCATTTTTTGACGTGAAATTGTAAACATGTGGCCATGGATTTTGAAAATTCTAGAGAGAATTTTAAAAGCTTCAAGAGAATTTCAACAATTTTGAGAGGGATTTGAAAAGTTTCAATGGGAATGGGAAGAATTGGGACAAAAATGGCAGAATTTTTAAGGGACTTTGAAAAAATTTCAACTGGAATTTTAGCCATTTTTTGACGTGAAATTGTAAACATGTGGACATGGATTTTGAAAATTCTAGAGAGAATTTTAAAAGCTTCAACAGAATTTCAACAATTTTGAGAGGGATTTGAAAAGTTTCAATGGGAATGGGAAGAATTGGGACAAAAATTGGAAAATTTTTAAGGGACTTTGAAAAAATTTCAACTGGAATTTTAGCCATTTTTTGACGTGAAATTGTAAACATGTGGACATGGATTTTGAAAATTCTAGAGAGAATTTTAAAAGCTTCAACAGAATTTCCACAATTTTGAGAGGGATTTGAAAAGTATCAATGCGAATGGGAAGAATTGGGACAAAAATTGGAAAATTTTTAAGGGACTTTGAAAAAATTTCAACTAGAATTTTAGCAATTTTTTTATGTGAAATTGTAAACATGTGGACATGGATTTTGAAAATTCTAGAGAGAATTTTAAAAGCTTCAACAGAATTTCCACAATTTTGAGAGGGATTTGAAAAGTTTCAATGGGAATGGGAAGAATTGGGACAAAAATTGGAAAATTTTTCAGGGACTTTGAAAAAATTTCAACTGGCATTTTAGCAATTTTTTGACGTGAAATTGTAAACATGTGGCCATGGATTTTGAAAATTCTAGAGAGAATTTTAAAAGCTTCAACAGAATTTCAACAATTTTGAGAGGGATTTGAAAAGATTCAATGGGAATGGGAAGAATTGGGACAAAAATTGGAAAATTTTTAAGGGACTTTGAAAAAATTTCAACTGGAATTTTAGCCATTTTTTGACGTGAAATTGTAAACATGTGGCCATGGATTTTGAAAATTCTAGAGAGAATTTTAAAAGCTTCAACAGAATTTCAACAATTTTGAGAGGGATTTGAAAAGATTCAATGGGAATGGGAAGAATTGGGACAAAAAGGGCAGAATTTTTAAGGGACTTTGAAAAAATTTCAACTGGAATTTTAGCCATTTTTTGACGTGAAATTGTAAACATGATGAAGTGGATTTTGAAAATTCTAGAGAGAATTTTAAAAGCTTCAACAGAATTTCAACAATTTTGAGAGGGATTTGAAAAGATTCAATGGGAATGGGAAGAATTGGGACAAAAATTGGAAAATTTTTAAGGGACTTTGAAAAAATTTCAACTGGCATTTTAGCCATTTTTTGACGTGAAACTGTAAACATGTGGACATGGATTTTGAAAAATCTAGAGAGAATTTTAAAAGCTTCAAGAGAATTTCAACAATTTTGAGAGAGATTTGAAAAGTTTCAATGGGAATGGGAAGAATTGGGACAAAAATTGGAAAATTTTTAAGGGACTTAGAAAAAATTTCAACTGGAATTTTAGCAATTTTTTGACGTGAAATTGTAAACATGTGGACATGGATTTTGAAAATTCTAGAGAGAATTTTAAAAGCTTCAAGAGAATTTCAACAATTTTGAGAGGGATTTGAAAAGTTTCAATGGGAATGGGAAGAATTGGGACAAAAATTGGAAAATTTTTAAGGGACTTTGAAAAAATTTCAACTGGAATTTTAGCCATTTTTTGACGTGAAATTGTAAACATGTGGACATGGATTTTGAAAATTCTACAGAGAATTTTAAAAGCTTCAACAGAATTTCCACAATTTTGAGAGGGATTTGAAAAGTTTCAATGGGAATGGGAAGAATTGGGACAAAAATTGGAAAATTTTTAAGGGACTTTGAAAAAATTTCAACTGGAATTTTAGCCATTTTTTGACGTGAAATTGTAAACATGTGGACATGGATTTTGAAAATTCTAGAGAGAATTTTAAAAGCTTCAAGAGAATTTCCACGATTTTGAGAGGGATTTGAAAAGTTTCAATGGGAATGGGAAGAATTGGGACAAAAATTGGAAAATTTTTAAGGGACTTTGAAAAAATTTCAACTGGAATTTTAGCAATTTTTTTATGTGAAATTGTAAACATGTGGACATGGATTTTGAAAATTCTAGAGAGAATTTTAAAAGCTTCAAGAGAATTTCCACAATTTTGAGAGGGATTTGAAAAGTTTCAATGGGAATGGGAAGAATTGGGACAAAAATTGGAAAATTTTTAAGGGACTTTGAAAAAATTTCAACTGGAATTTTAGCCATTTTTTGACGTGAAATTGTAAACATGTGGACATGGATTTTGAAAATTCTAGAGAGAATTTTAAAAGCTTCAACAGAATTTCCACAATTTTGAGAGGGATTTGAAAAGTTTCAATGGGAATGGGAAGAATTGGGACAAAAATTGGAAAATTTTTAAGGGACTTTGAAAAAATTTCAACTGGAATTTTAGCATTTTTTTTACGTGAAATTGTAAACACGTGGACATGGATTTTGAAAATTCTAGAGAGAATTTTAAAAGCTTCAAGAGAATTTCAACAATTTTGAGAGAGATTTGAAAAGTTTCAATGGGAATGGGAAGAATTGGGACAAAAATTGGAAAATTTTTAAGGGACTTTGAAAACATTTCAACTGGCATTTTAGCCATTTTTTGACGTGAAACTGTAAACATGTGGACATGGATTTTGAAAATTCTAGAGAGAATTTTAAAAGCTTCAACAGAATTTCAACAATTTTGAGAGGGATTTGAAAAGTTTCAATGGGAATGGGAAGAATTGGGACAAAAATTGGAAAATTTTTCAGGGACTTTGAAAAAATTTCAACTGGCATTTTAGCAATTTTTTGACGTGAAATTGTAAACATGTGGACATGGATTTTGAAAATTCTAGAGAGAATTTTAAAAGCTTCAACAGAATTTCAACAATTTTGAGAGGGATTTGAAAAGTTTCAATGGGAATGGGAAGAATTGGGACAAAAATTGGAAAATTTTTAAGGGACTTTGAAAAAATTTCAACTGGAATTTTAGCCATTTTTTGACGTGAAATTGTAAACATGTGGACATGGATTTTGAAAATTCTAGAGAGAATTTTAAAAGCTTCAACAGAATTTCAACAATTTTGAGAGGGATTTGAAAAGTTTCAATGGGAATGGGAAGAATTGGGACAAAAATTGGAAAATTTTTAAGGGACTTTGAAAAAATTTCAACTGGAATTTTAGCCATTTTTTGACGTGAAACTGTAAACATGTGGACATGGATTTTGAAAATTCTAGAGAGAATTTTAAAAGCTTCAACAGAATTTCAACAATTTTGAGAGGGATTTGAAAAGTTTCAATGGGAATGGGAAGAATTGGGACAAAAATTGGAAAATTTTTAAGGGACTTTGAAAAAATTTCAACTGGAATTTTAGCCATTTTTTGACGTGAAATTGTAAACATGTGGACATGGATTTTGAAAATTCTAGAGAGAATTTTAAAAGCTTCAACAGAATTTCAACAATTTTGAGAGGGATTTGAAAAGTTTCAATGGGAATGGGAAGAATTGGGACAAAAATTGGAAAATTTTTCAGGGACTTTGAAAAAATTTCAACTGGAATTTTAGCCATTTTTTGACGTGAAATTGTAAACATGTGGACATGGATTTTGAAAATTCTAGAGAGAATTTTAAAAGCTTCAAGAGAATTTCAACAATTTTGAGAGGGATTTGAAAAGTTTCAATGGGAATGGGAAGAATTGGGACAAAAATGGGAAAATTTTTAAGGGACTTTGAAAAAATTTCAACTGGAATTTTAGCAATTTTTTGACGTGAAATTGTAAACATGTGGACATGGATTTTGAAAATTCTAGAGAGAATTTTAAAAGCTTCAAGAGAATTTCAACAATTTTGAGAGGGATTTGAAAAGTTTCAATGGGAATGGGAAGAATTGGGACAAAAATTGGAAAATTTTTAAGGGACTTTGAAAAAATTTCAGCTGGAATTTTAGCAATTTTTTGACGTGAAATTGTAAACATGATGAAGTGGATTTTGAAAATTCTAGAGAGAATTTTAAAAGCTTCAACAGAATTTCAACAATTTTGAGAGGGATTTGAAAAGTTTCAATGGGAATGGGAAGAATTGGGACAAAAATTGGAAAATTTTTAAGGGACTTTGAAAAAATTTCAACTGGCATTTTAGCCATTTTTTGACGTGAAATTGTAAACATGTGGACATGGATTTTGAAAATTCTAGAGAGAATTTTAAAAGCTTCAACAGAATTTCAACAATTTTGAGAGGGATTTGAAAAGTTTCAATGGGAATGGGAAGAATTGGGACAAAAATTGGAAAATTTTTAAGGGACTTTGAAAAAATTTCAACTGGAATTTTAGCCATTTTTTGACGTGAAATTGTAAACATGTGGACATGGATTTTGAAAATTCTAGAGAGAATTTTAAAAGCTTCAACAGAATTTCCACAATTTTGAGAGGGATTTGAAAAGTATCAATGCGAATGGGAAGAATTGGGACAAAAATTGGAAAATTTTTAAGGGACTTTGAAAAAATTTCAACTAGAATTTTAGCAATTTTTTTATGTGAAATTGTAAACATGTGGACATGGATTTTGAAAATTCTAGAGAGAATTTTAAAAGCTTCAACAGAATTTCCACAATTTTGAGAGGGATTTGAAAAGTTTCAATGGGAATGGGAAGAATTGGGACAAAAATTGGAAAATTTTTAAGGGACTTTGAAAAAATTTCAACTGGAATTTTAGCCATTTTTTGACGTGAAATTGTAAACATGTGGCCATGGATTTTGAAAATTCTAGAGAGAATTTTAAAAGCTTCAACAGAATTTCAACAATTTTGAGAGGGATTTGAAAAGATTCAATGGGAATGGGAAGAATTGGGACAAAAATTGGAAAATTTTTAAGGGACTTTGAAAAAATTTCAACTGGAATTTTAGCCATTTTTTGACGTGAAATTGTAAACATGTGGCCATGGATTTTGAAAATTCTAGAGAGAATTTTAAAAGCTTCAACAGAATTTCAACAATTTTGAGAGGGATTTGAAAAGATTCAATGGGAATGGGAAGAATTGGGACAAAAAGGGCAGAATTTTTAAGGGACTTTGAAAAAATTTCAACTGGAATTTTAGCCATTTTTTGACGTGAAATTGTAAACATGATGAAGTGGATTTTGAAAATTCTAGAGAGAATTTTAAAAGCTTCAACAGAATTTCAACAATTTTGAGAGGGATTTGAAAAGTTTCAATGGGAATGGGAAGAATTGGGACAAAAATTGGAAAATTTTTAAGGGACTTTGAAAAAATTTCAACTGGCATTTTAGCCATTTTTTGACGTGAAACTGTAAACATGTGGACATGGATTTTGAAAAATCTAGAGAGAATTTTAAAAGCTTCAAGAGAATTTCAACAATTTTGAGAGAGATTTGAAAAGTTTCAATGGGAATGGGAAGAATTGGGACAAAAATTGGAAAATTTTTAAGGGACTTAGAAAAAATTTCAACTGGAATTTTAGCAATTTTTTGACGTGAAATTGTAAACATGTGGACATGGATTTTGAAAATTCTAGAGAGAATTTTAAAAGCTTCAAGAGAATTTCAACAATTTTGAGAGGGATTTGAAAAGTTTCAATGGGAATGGGAAGAATTGGGACAAAAATTGGAAAATTTTTAAGGGACTTTGAAAAAATTTCAACTGGAATTTTAGCCATTTTTTGACGTGAAATTGTAAACATGTGGACATGGATTTTGAAAATTCTACAGAGAATTTTAAAAGCTTCAACAGAATTTCCACAATTTTGAGAGGGATTTGAAAAGTTTCAATGGGAATGGGAAGAATTGGGACAAAAATTGGAAAATTTTTAAGGGACTTTGAAAAAATTTCAACTGGAATTTTAGCCATTTTTTGACGTGAAATTGTAAACATGTGGACATGGATTTTGAAAATTCTAGAGAGAATTTTAAAAGCTTCAACAGAATTTCCACAATTTTGAGAGGGATTTGAAAAGTATCAATGCAAATGGGAAGAATTGGGACAAAAATTGGAAAATTTTTAAGGGACTTTGAAAAAATTTCAACTAGAATTTTAGCAATTTTTTTATGTGAAATTGTAAACATGTGGACATGGATTTTGAAAATTCTAGAGAGAATTTTAAAAGCTTCAAGAGAATTTCCACAATTTTGAGAGGGATTTGAAAAGTTTCAATGGGAATGGGAAGAATTGGGACAAAAATTGGAAAATTTTTAAGGGACTTTGAAAAAATTTCAACTGGAATTTTAGCCATTTTTTGACGTGAAATTGTAAACATGTGGACATGGATTTTGAAAATTCTAGAGAGAATTTTAAAAGCTTCAACAGAATTTCCACAATTTTGAGAGGGATTTGAAAAGTTTCAATGGGAATGGGAAGAATTGGGACAAAAATTGGAAAATTTTTAAGGGACTTTGAAAAAATTTCAACTGGAATTTTAGCATTTTTTTTACGTGAAATTGTAAACACGTGGACATGGATTTTGAAAATTCTAGAGAGAATTTTAAAAGCTTCAAGAGAATTTCAACAATTTTGAGAGAGATTTGAAAAGTTTCAATGGGAATGGGAAGAATTGGGACAAAAATTGGAAAATTTTTAAGGGACTTTGAAAACATTTCAACTGGCATTTTAGCCATTTTTTGACGTGAAACTGTAAACATGTGGACATGGATTTTGAAAATTCTAGAGAGAATTTTAAAAGCTTCAACAGAATTTCAACAATTTTGAGAGGGATTTGAAAAGTTTCAATGGGAATGGGAAGAATTGGGACAAAAATTGGAAAATTTTTAAGGGACTTTGAAAAAATTTCAACTGGCATTTTAGCCATTTTTTGACGTGAAATTGTAAACATGTGGACATGGATTTTGAAAATTCTAGAGAGAATTTTAAAAGCTTCAACAGAATTTCAACAATTTTGAGAGGGATTTGAAAAGTTTCAATGGGAATGGGAAGAATTGGGACAAAAATTGGAAAATTTTTAAGGGACTTTGAAAAAATTTCAACTGGAATTTTAGCCATTTTTTGACGTGAAATTGTAAACATGTGGACATGGATTTTGAAAATTCTAGAGAGAATTTTAAAAGCTTCAACAGAATTTCAACAATTTTGAGAGGGATTTGAAAAGTTTCAATGGGAATGGGAAGAATTGGGACAAAAATTGGAAAATTTTTAAGGGACTTTGAAAAAATTTCAACTGGAATTTTAGCCATTTTTTGACGTGAAATTGTAAACATGTGGACATGGATTTTGAAAATTCTAGAGAGAATTTTAAAAGCTTCAACAGAATTTCAACAATTTTGAGAGGGATTTGAAAAGTTTCAATGGGAATGGGAAGAATTGGGACAAAAATTGGAAAATTTTTAAGGGACTTTGAAAAAATTTCAACTGGCATTTTAGCCATTTTTTGACGTGAAACTGTAAACATGTGGACATGGATTTTGAAAATTCTAGAGAGAATTTTAAAAGCTTCAACAGAATTTCAACAATTTTGAGAGGGATTTGAAAAGTTTCAATGGGAATGGGAAGAATTGGGACAAAAATTGGAAAATTTTTAAGGGACTTTGAAAAAATTTCAACTGGAATTTTAGCCATTTTTTGACGTGAAATTGTAAACATGTGGACATGGATTTTGAAAATTCTAGAGAGAATTTTAAAAGCTTCAACAGAATTTCAACAATTTTGAGAGGGATTTGAAAAGTTTCAATGGGAATGGGAAGAATTGGGACAAAAATTGGAAAATTTTTAAGGGACTTTGAAAAAATTTCAACTGGAATTTTAGCAATTTTTTGACGTGAAATTGTAAACATGTGGACATGGATTTTGAAAATTCTAGAGAGAATTTTAAAAGCTTCAAGAGAATTTCAACAATTTTGAGAGGGATTTGAAAAGTTTCAATGGGAATGGGAAGAATTGTGACAAAAATTGGAAAATTTTTAAGGGACTTTGAAAAAATTTCAGCTGGAATTTTAGCAATTTTTTGACGTGAAATTGTAAACATGATGAAGTGGATTTTGAAAATTCTAGAGAGAATTTTAAAAGCTTCAACAGAATTTCAACAATTTTGAGAGGGATTTGAAAAGTTTCAATGGGAATGGGAAGAATTGGGACAAAAATTGGAAAATTTTTAAGGGACTTTGAAAAAATTTCAACTGGCATTTTAGCCATTTTTTGACGTGAAATTGTAAACATGTGGACATGGATTTTGAAAATTCTAGAGAGAATTTTAAAAGCTTCAACAGAATTTCAACAATTTTGAGAGGGATTTGAAAAGTTTCAATGGGAATGGGAAGAATTGGGACAAAAATTGGAAAATTTTTAAGGGACTTTGAAAAAATTTCAGCTGGAATTTTAGCATTTTTTTTACGTGAAATTGTAAACATGTGGACATGGATTTTGAAAATTCTAGAGAGAATTTTAAAAGCTTCAAGAGAATTTCCACAATTTTGAGAGGGATTTGAAAAGTTTCAATGGGAATGGGAAGAATTGGGACAAAAATTGGAAAATTTTTAAGGGACTTTGAAAAAATTTCAACTGGAATTTTAGCAATTTTTTGACGTGAAATTGTAAACATGTGGACATGGATTTTGAAAATTCTAGAGAGAATTTTAAAAGCTTCAAGAGAATTTCAACAATTTTGAGAGGGATTTGAAAAGTTTCAATGGGAATGGGAAGAATTGGGACAAAAATTGGAAAATTTTTAAGGGACTTTGAAAAAATTTCAACTGGAATTTTAGCCATTTTTTGACATGAAATTGTAAACATGTGGACATGGATTTTGAAAATTCTAGAGAGAATTTTAAAAGCTTCAAGAGAATTTCAACAATTTTGAGAGGGATTTGAAAAGTTTCAATGGGAATGGGAAGAATTGGGACAAAAATTGGAAAATTTTTAAGGGACTTTGAAAACATTTCAACTGGCATTTTAGCCATTTTTTGACGTGAAATTGTAAACATGATGAAGTGGATTTTGAAAATTCTAGAGAGAATTTTAAAAGCTTCAACAGAATTTCAACAATTTTGAGAGGGATTTGAAAAGTTTCAATGGGAATGGGAAGAATTGGGACAAAAATTGGAAAATTTTTCAGGGACTTTGAAAAAATTTCAACTGGCATTTTAGCCATTTTTTGACGTGAAACTGTAAACATGTGGACATGGATTTTGAAAATTCTAGAGAGAATTTTAAAAGCTTCAACAGAATTTCAACAATTTTGAGAGGGATTTGAAAAGTTTCAATGGGAATGGGAAGAATTGGGACAAAAATTGGAAAATTTTTCAGGGACTTTGAAAAAATTTCAACTGGAATTTTAGCCATTTTTTGACGTGAAATTGTAAACATGTGGACATGGATTTTGAAAATTCTAGAGAGAATTTTAAAAGCTTCAACAGAATTTCCACAATTTTGAGAGGGATTTGAAAAGTTTCAATGGGAATGGGAAGAATTGGGACAAAAATTGGAAAATTTTTAAGGGACTTTGAAAAAATTGCAACTGGAATTTTAGCCATTTTTTGACGTGAAATTGTAAACATGTGGACATGGATTTTGAAAATTCTAGAGAGAATTTTAAAAGCTTCAACAGAATTTCAACAATTTTGAGAGGGATTTGAAAAGTTTCAATGGGAATGGGAAGAATTGGGACAAAAATTGGAAAATTTTGAAGGGACTTTGAAAAAATTTCAACTGGAATTTTAGCCATTTTTTGACGTGAAATTGTAAACATGTGGACATGGATTTTGAAAATTCTAGAGAGAATTTTAAAAGCTTCAAGAGAATTTCAACAATTTTGAGAGAGATTTGAAAAGTTTCAATGGGAATGGGAAGAATTGGGACAAAAATTGGAAAATTTTTAAGGGACTTTGAAAACATTTCAACTGGCATTTTAGCCATTTTTTGACGTGAAACTGTAAACATGTGGACATGGATTTTGAAAATTCTAGAGAGAATTTTAAAAGCGTCAACAGAATTTCAACAATTTTGAGAGGGATTTGAAAAGTTTCAATGGGAATGGGAAGAATTGGGACAAAAATTGGAAAATTTTTAAGGGACTTTGAAAAAATTTCAACTGGAATTTTAGCCATTTTTTGACGTGAAATTGTAAACATGTGGACATGGATTTTGAAAATTCTAGAGAGAATTTTAAAAGCTTCAACAGAATTTCAACAATTTTGAGAGGGATTTGAAAAGTTTCAATGGGAATGGGAAGAATTGGGACAAAAATTGGAAAATTTTTAAGGGACTTTGAAAAAATTTCAACTGGAATTTTAGCAATTTTTTGACGTGAAATTGTAAACATGTGGACATGGATTTTGAAAATTCTAGAGAGAATTTTAAAAGCTTCAAGAGAATTTCAACAATTTTGAGAGGGATTTGAAAAGTTTCAATGGGAATGGGAAGAATTGTGACAAAAATTGGAAAATTTTTAAGGGACTTTGAAAAAATTTCAGCTGGAATTTTAGCAATTTTTTGACGTGAAATTGTAAACATGATGAAGTGGATTTTGAAAATTCTAGAGAGAATTTTAAAAGCTTCAACAGAATTTCAACAATTTTGAGAGGGATTTGAAAAGTTTCAATGGGAATGGGAAGAATTGGGACAAAAATTGGAAAATTTTTAAGGGACTTTGAAAAAATTTCAACTGGCATTTTAGCCATTTTTTGACGTGAAATTGTAAACATGTGGACATGGATTTTGAAAATTCTAGAGAGAATTTTAAAAGCTTCAACAGAATTTCAACAATTTTGAGAGGGATTTGAAAAGTTTCAATGGGAATGGGAAGAATTGGGACAAAAATTGGAAAATTTTTAAGGGACTTTGAAAAATTTCAGCTGGAATTTTAGCATTTTTTTTACGTGAAATTGTAAACATGTGGACATGGATTTTGAAAATTCTAGAGAGAATTTTAAAAGCTTCAAGAGAATTTCCACAATTTTGAGAGGGATTTGAAAAGTTTCAATGGGAATGGGAAGAATTGGGACAAAAATTGGAAAATTTTTAAGGGACTTTGAAAAAATTTCAACTGGAATTTTAGCAATTTTTTGACGTGAAATTGTAAACATGTGGACATGGATTTTGAAAATTCTAGAGAGAATTTTAAAAGCTTCAAGAGAATTTCAACAATTTTGAGAGGGATTTGAAAAGTTTCAATGGGAATGGGAAGAATTGGGACAAAAATTGGAAAATTTTTAAGGGACTTTGAAAAAATTTCAACTGGCATTTTAGCCATTTTTTGACATGAAATTGTAAACATGTGGACATGGATTTTGAAAATTCTAGAGAGAATTTTAAAAGCTTCAAGAGAATTTCAACAATTTTGAGAGGGATTTGAAAAGTTTCAATGGGAATGGGAAGAATTGGGACAAAAATTGGAAAATTTTTAAGGGACTTTGAAAACATTTCAACTGGCATTTTAGCCATTTTTTGACGTGAAATTGTAAACATGATGAAGTGGATTTTGAAAATTCTAGAGAGAATTTTAAAAGCTTCAACAGAATTTCAACAATTTTGAGAGGGATTTGAAAAGTTTCAATGGGAATGGGAAGAATTGGGACAAAAATTGGAAAATTTTTCAGGGACTTTGAAAAAATTTCAACTGGCATTTTAGCCATTTTTTGACGTGAAACTGTAAACATGTGGACATGGATTTTGAAAATTCTAGAGAGAATTTTAAAAGCTTCAACAGAATTTCAACAATTTTGAGAGGGATTTGAAAAGTTTCAATGGGAATGGGAAGAATTGGGACAAAAATTGGAAAATTTTTCAGGGACTTTGAAAAAATTTCAACTGGAATTTTAGCCATTTTTTGACGTGAAATTGTAAACATGTGGACATGGATTTTGAAATTCTAGAGAGAATTTTAAAAGCTTCAACAGAATTTCCACAATTTTGAGAGGGATTTGAAAAGTTTCAATGGGAATGGGAAGAATTGGGACAAAAATTGGAAAATTTTTAAGGGACTTTGAAAAATTGCAACTGGAATTTTAGCCATTTTTTGACGTGAAATTGTAAACATGTGGACATGGATTTTGAAAATTCTAGAGAGAATTTTAAAAGCTTCAACAGAATTTCAACAATTTTGAGAGGGATTTGAAAAGTTTCAATGGGAATGGGAAGAATTGGGACAAAAATTGGAAAATTTTGAAGGGACTTTGAAAAAATTTCAACTGGAATTTTAGCCATTTTTTGACGTGAAATTGTAAACATGTGGACATGGATTTTGAAAATTCTAGAGAGAATTTTAAAAGCTTCAAGAGAATTTCAACAATTTTGAGAGAGATTTGAAAAGTTTCAATGGGAATGGGAAGAATTGGGACAAAAAATTGGAAAATTTTTAAGGGACTTTGAAAACATTTCAACTGGCATTTTAGCCATTTTTTGACGTGAAACTGTAAACATGTGGACATGGATTTTGAAAATTCTAGAGAGAATTTTAAAAGCTTCAACAGAATTTCAACAATTTTGAGAGGGATTTGAAAAGTTTCAATGGGAATGGGAAGAATTGGGACAAAAATTGGAAAATTTTTAAGGGACTTTGAAAAAATTTCAACTGGAATTTTAGCCATTTTTTGACGTGAAATTGTAAACATGTGGACATGGATTTTGAAAATTCTAGAGAGAATTTTAAAAGCTTCAACAGAATTTCAACAATTTTGAGAGGGATTTGAAAAGTTTCAATGGGAATGGGAAGAATTGGGACAAAAATTGGAAAATTTTTAAGGGACTTTGAAAAAATTTCAACTGGAATTTTAGCCATTTTTTGACGTGAAATTGTAAACATGTGGACATGGATTTTGAAAATTCTAGAGAGAATTTTAAAAGCTTCAACAGAATTTCAACAATTTTGAGAGGGATTTGAAAAGTTTCAATGGGAATGGGAAGAATTGGGACAAAAATTGGAAAATTTTTAAGGGACTTTGAAAAAATTTCAACTGGAATTTTAGCCATTTTTTGACGTGAAAATTGTAAACATGATGAAGTGGATTTTGAAAATTCTAGAGAGAATTTTAAAAGCTTCAACAGAATTTCAACAATTTTGAGAGGGATTTGAAAAGTTTCAATGGGAATGGGAAGAATTGGGACAAAAATTGGAAAATTTTTAAGGGACTTTGAAAAAATTTCAACTGGCATTTTAGCCATTTTTTGACGTGAAACTGTAAACATGTGGACATGGATTTTGAAAATTCTAGAGAGAATTTTAAAAGCTTCAAGAGAATTTCAACAATTTTGAGAGGGATTTGAAAAGTTTCAATGGGAATGGGAAGAATTGGGACAAAAATTGGAAAATTTTTAAGGGACTTTGAAAAAATTTCAACTGGAATTTTAGCCATTTTTTGACGTGAAATTGTAAACATGTGGACATGGATTTTGAAAATTCTAGAGAGAATTTTAAAAGCTTCAACAGAATTTCAACAATTTTGAGAGGGATTTGAAAAGTTTCAATGGGAATGGGAAGAATTGGGACAAAAATTGGAAAATTTTTAAGGGACTTTGAAAAAATTTCAACTGGAATTTTAGCAATTTTTTGACGTGAAATTGTAAACATGTGGACATGGATTTTGAAAATTCTAGAGACAATTTTAAAAGCTTCAGCAGAATTTCAACAATTTTGAGAGGGATTTGAAAAGTTTCAATGGGAATGGGAAGAATTGGGACAAAAATTGGAAAATTTTTAAGGGACTTTGAAAAAATTTCAGCTGGAATTTTAGCAATTTTTTGACGTGAAATTGTAAACATGATGAAGTGGATTTTGAAAATTCTAGAGAGAATTTTAAAAGCTTCAACAGAATTTCAACAATTTTGAGAGGGATTTGAAAAGTTTCAATGGGAATGGGAAGAATTGGGACAAAAATTGGAAAATTTTTAAGGGACTTTGAAAAAATTTCAACTGGCATTTTAGCCATTTTTTGACGTGAAATTGTAAACATGTGGACATGGATTTTGAAAATTCTAGAGAGAATTTTAAAAGCTTCAACAGAATTTCAACAATTTTGAGAGGGATTTGAAAAGTTTCAATGGGAATGGGAAGAATTGGGACAAAAATTGGAAAATTTTTAAGGGACTTTGAAAAAATTTCAGCTGGAATTTTAGCATTTTTTTTACGTGAAATTGTAAACATGTGGACATGGATTTTGAAAATTCTAGAGAGAATTTTAAAAGCTTCAAGAGAATTTCAACAATTTTGAGAGGGATTTGAAAAGTTTCAATGGGAATGGGAAGAATTGGGACAAAAATTGGAAAATTTTTAAGGGACTTTGAAAAAATTTCAACTGGAATTTTAGCAATTTTTTGACGTGAAATTGTAAACATGTGGACATGGATTTTGAAAATTCTAGAGAGAATTTTAAAAGCTTCAAGAGAATTTCAACAATTTTGAGAGGGATTTGAAAAGTTTCAATGGGAATGGGAAGAATTGGGACAAAAATTGGAAAATTTTTAAGGGACTTTGAAAAAATTTCAACTGGAATTTTAGCCATTTTTTGACATGAAATTGTAAACATGTGGACATGGATTTTGAAAATTCTAGAGAGAATTTTAAAAGCTTCAAGAGAATTTCAACAATTTTGAGAGGGATTTGAAAAGTTTCAATGGGAATGGGAAGAATTGGGACAAAAATTGGAAAATTTTTAAGGGACTTTGAAAACATTTCAACTGGCATTTTAGCCATTTTTTGACGTGAAATTGTAAACATGATGAAGTGGATTTTGAAAATTCTAGAGAGAATTTTAAAAGCTTCAAGAGAATTTCCACAATTTTGAGAGGGATTTGAAAAAGTTTCAATGGGAATGGGAAGAATTGGGGACAAAAATTGGAAAATTTTTCAGGGACTTTGAAAAAATTTCAACTGGCATTTTAGCCATTTTTTGACGTGAAATTGTAAACATGTGGACATGGATTTTGAAAATTCTAGAGAGAATTTTAAAAGCTTCAACAGAATTTCAACAATTTTGAGAGGGATTTGAAAAGTTTCAATGGGAATGGGAAGAATTGGGACAAAAATTGGAAAATTTTTAAGGGACTTTGAAAACATTTCAACTGGAATTTTAGCCATTTTTTGACGTGAAATTGTAAACATGTGGACATGGATTTTGAAAATTCTAGAGAGAATTTTAAAAGCTTCAACAGAATTTCCACAATTTTGAGAGGGATTTGAAAAGTTTCAATGGGAATGGGAAGAATTGGGACAAAAATTGGAAAATTTTTAAGGGACTTTGAAAAAATTTCAACTGGAATTTTAGCCATTTTTTGACGTGAAATTGTAAACATGTGGACATGGATTTTGAAAATTCTAGAGAGAATTTTAAAAGCTTCAACAGAATTTCAACAATTTTGAGAGGGATTTGAAAAGTTTCAATGGGAATGGGAAGAATTGGGACAAAAATTGGAAAATTTTTAAGGGACTTTGAAAAATTTCAACTGGAAATTTAGCCATTTTTGACGTGAAATTGTAAACATGTGGACATGGATTTTGAAAAATTCTAGAGAGAATTTTAAAAGCTTCAAGAGAATTTCAACAATTTTGAGAGGGATTTGAAAAGTTTCAATGGGAATAGGAAGAATTGGGACAAAAATTGGAAAATTTTTAAGGGACTGAAAAAATTTCAACTGGAATTTTAGCAATTTTTTGACGTGAAATTGTAAACATGTGGCCATGGATTTTGAAAATTCTAGAGAGAATTTTAAAAGCTTCAAGAGAATTTCAACAATTTTGAGAGGGATTTGAAAAGTTTCAATGGGAATGGGAAGAATTGGGACAAAAATTGGAAAATTTTTAAGGGACTTTGAAAAAATTTCAGCTGGAATTTTAGCAATTTTTTGACGTGAAATTGTAAACATGATGAAGTGGATTTTGAAAATTCTAGAGAGAATTTTAAAAGCTTCAACAGAATTTCAACAATTTTGAGAGGGATTTGAAAAGTTTCAATGGGAATGGGAAGAATTGGGACAAAAATTGGAAAATTTTTAAGGGACTTTGAAAAAATTTCAACTGGCATTTTAGCCATTTTTTGACGTGAAATTGTAAACATGTGGACATGGATTTTGAAAATTCTAGAGAGAATTTTAAAAGCTTCAACAGAATTTCAACAATTTTGAGAGGGATTTGAAAAGTTTCAATGGGAATGGGAAGAATTGGGACAAAAATTGGAAAATTTTTAAGGGACTTTGAAAAAATTTCAGCTGGAATTTTAGCATTTTTTTACGTGAAATTGTAAACATGTGGACATGGATTTTGAAAATTCTAGAGAGAATTTTAAAAGCTTCAACAGAATTTCAACAATTTTGAGAGGGATTTGAAAAGTTTCAATGGGAATGGGAAGAATTGGGACAAAAATTGGAAAATTTTTTAAGGGACTTTGAAAAAATTTCAACTGGAATTTTAGCAATTTTTTGACGTGAAATTGTAAACATGTGGACATGGATTTTGAAAATTCTAGAGAGAATTTTAAAAGCTTCAAGAATTTCAACAATTTTGAGAGGGATTTGAAAAGTTTCAATGGGAATGGGAAGAATTGGGACAAAAATTGGAAAATTTTTAAGGGACTTTGAAAAATTTCAACTGGAATTTTAGCCATTTTTTGACATGAAATTGTAAACATGTGGACATGGATTTTGAAAATTCTAGAGAGAATTTTAAAAGCTTCAAGAGAATTTCAACAATTTTGAGAGGGATTTGAAAAGTTTCAATGGGAATGGGAAGAATTGGGACAAAAATTGGAAAATTTTTAAGGGACTTTGAAAACATTTCAACTGGCATTTTAGCCATTTTTTGACGTGAAATTGTAAACATGATGAAGTGGATTTTGAAAATTCTAGAGAGAATTTTAAAAGCTTCAACAGAATTTCAACAATTTTGAGAGGGATTTGAAAAGTTTCAATGGGAATGGGAAGAATTGGGACAAAAATTGGAAAATTTTTCAGGGACTTTGAAAAAATTTCAACTGGCATTTTAGCCATTTTTTGACGTGAAACTGTAAACATGTGGACATGGATTTTGAAAATTCTAGAGAGAATTTTAAAAGCTTCAACAGAATTTCAACAATTTTGAGAGGGATTTGAAAAGTTTCAATGGGAATGGGAAGAATTGGGACAAAAATTGGAAAATTTTTAAAGGACTTTGAAAAAATTTCAACTGGAATTTTAGCCATTTTTTGACGTGAAATTGTAAACATGTGGACATGGATTTTGAAATTCTAGAGAGAATTTTAAAAGCTTCAACAGAATTTCCACAATTTTGAGAGGGATTTGAAAAGTTTCAATGGGAATGGGAAGAATTGGGACAAAAATTGGAAAATTTTTAAGGGACTTTGAAAAAATTTCAACTGGAATTTTAGCCATTTTTTGACGTGAAATTGTAAACATGTGGACATGGATTTTGAAAATTCTAGAGAGAATTTTAAAAGCTTCAACAGAATTTCCACAATTTTGAGAGGGATTTGAAAAGTTTCAATGGGAATGGGAAGAATTGGGACAAAAATTGGAAAATTTTTAAGGGACTTTGAAAAAATTTCAACTGGAATTTTAGCCATTTTTTGACGTGAAATTGTAAACATGTGGACATGGATTTTGAAAATTCTAGAGAGAATTTTAAAAGCTTCAACAGAATTTCAACAATTTTGAGAGGGATTTGAAAAGTTTCAATGGGAATGGGAAGAATTGGGACAAAAATTGGAAAATTTTTAAGGGACTTTGAAAAAATTTCAACTGGAAATTTAGCCATTTTTTGACGTGAAATTGTAAACATGTGGACATGGATTTTGAAAATTCTAGAGAGAATTTTAAAAGCTTCAAGAGAATTTCAACAATTTTGAGAGGGATTTGAAAAGTTTCAATGGGAATAGGAAGAATTGGGACAAAAATTGGAAAATTTTTAAGGGACTGAAAAAATTTCAACTGGAATTTTAGCCATTTTTTGACGTGAAATTGTAAACATGTGGCCATGGATTTTGAAAATTCTAGAGAGAATTTTAAAAGCTTCAAGAGAATTTCAACAATTTTGAGAGGGATTTGAAAAGTTTCAATGGGAATGGGAAGAATTGGGACAAAAATTGGAAAATTTTTAAGGGACTTTGAAAAAATTTCAACTGGAATTTTAGCAATTTTTTGACGTGAAATTGTAAACATGATGAAGTGGATTTTGAAAATTCTAGAGAGAATTTTAAAAGCTTCAACAGAATTTCAAACAATTTTGAGAGGGATTTGAAAAGTTTCAATGGGAATGGGAAGAATTGGGACAAAAATTGGAAAATTTTTCAGGGACTTTGAAAAAATTTCAACTGGAATTTTAGCCATTTTTTGACGTGAAATTGTAAACATGTGGACATGGATTTTGAAAATTCTAGAGAGAATTTTAAAAGCTTCAACAGAATTTCCACAATTTTGAGAGGGATTTGAAAAGTTTCAATGGGAATGGGAAGAATTGGGACAAAAATTGGAAAATTTTTAAGGGACTTTGAAAAAATTTCAACTGGAATTTTAGCCATTTTTTGACGTGAAATTGTAAACATGTGGACATGGATTTTGAAAATTCTAGAGAGAATTTTAAAAGCTTCAAGAGAATTTCAACAATTTTGAGAGGGATTTGAAAAGTTTCAATGGGAATGGGAAGAATTGGGACAAAAATTGGAAAATTTTTAAGGGACTTTGAAAAAATTTCAACTGGAATTTTAGCCATTTTTTGACGTGAAATTGTAAACATGTGGACATGGATTTTGAAAATTCTAGAGAGAATTTTAAAAGCTTCAACAGAATTTCAACAATTTTGAGAGGGATTTGAAAAGTTTCAATGGGAATGGGAAGAATTGGGACAAAAATTGGAAAATTTTTAAGGGACTTTGAAAAAATTTCAACTGGAAATTTAGCCATTTTTTGACGTGAAATTGTAAACATGTGGACATGGATTTTGAAAATTCTAGAGAGAATTTTAAAAGCTTCAAGAGAATTTCAACAATTTTGAGAGGGATTTGAAAAGTTTCAATGGGAATAGGAAGAATTGGGACAAAAATTGGAAAATTTTTAAGGGACTGAAAAAATTTCAACTGGAATTTTAGCAATTTTTTGACGTGAAATTGTAAACATGTGGCCATGGATTTTGAAAATTCTAGAGAGAATTTTAAAAGCTTCAAGAGAATTTCCACAATTTTGAGAGGGATTTGAAAAGTTTCAATGGGAATGGGAAGAATTGGGACAAAAATTGGAAAATTTTTAAGGGACTTTGAAAAAATTTCAACTGGAATTTTAGCAATTTTTTGACGTGAAATTGTAAACATGATGAAGTGGATTTTGAAAATTCTAGAGAGAATTTTAAAAGCTTCAACAGAATTTCAACAATTTTGAGAGGGATTTGAAAAGTTTCAATGGGAATGGGAAGAATTGGGACAAAAATTGGAAAATTTTTAAGGGACTTTGAAAAAATTTCAACTGGCATTTTAGCCATTTTTTGACGTGAAACTGTAAACATGTGGACATGGATTTTGAAAATTCTAGAGAGAATTTTAAAAGCTTCAAGAGAATTTCAACAATTTTGAGAGGGATTTGAAAAGTTTCAATGGGAATGGGAAGAATTGGGACAAAAATTGGAAAATTTTTAAGGGACTTTGAAAAAATTTCAACTGGAATTTTAGCCATTTTTTGACGTGAAATTGTAAACATGTGGACATGGATTTTGAAAATTCTAGAGAGAATTTTAAAAGCTTCAAGAGAATTTCAACAATTTTGAGAGGGATTTGAAAAGTTTCAATGGGAATGGGAAGAATTGGGACAAAAATTGGAAAATTTTTCAGGGACTTTGAAAAAATTTCAACTGGAATTCTAGCCATTTTTTGACGTGAAATTGTAAACATGTGGACATGGATTTTGAAAATTCTAGAGAGAATTTTAAAAGCTTCAACAGAATTTCCACAATTTTGAGAGGGATTTGAAAAGTTTCAATGGGAATGGGAAGAATTGGGACAAAAATTGGAAAATTTTGAAGGGACTTTGAAAAAATTTCAACTGGAATTTTAGCAATTTTTTGACGTGAAATTGTAAACATGATGAAGTGGATTTTGAAAATTCTAGAGAGAATTTTAAAAGCTTCAACAGAATTTCAACAATTTTGAGAGGGATTTGAAAAGTTTCAATGGGAATGGGAAGAATTGGGACAAAAATTGGAAAATTTTTCAGGGACTTTGAAAAAATTTCAACTGGCATTTTAGCCATTTTTTGACGTGAAACTGTAAACATGTGGACATGGATTTTGAAAATTCTAGAGAGAATTTTAAAAGCTTCAACAGAATTTCAACAATTTTGAGAGGGATTTGAAAAGTTTCAATGGGAATGGGAAGAATTGGGACAAAAATTGGAAAATTTTTCAGGGACTTTGAAAAAATTTCAACTGGAATTTTAGCCATTTTTTGACGTGAAATTGTAAACATGTGGACATGGATTTTGAAAATTCTAGAGAGAATTTTAAAAGCTTCAACAGAATTTCCACAATTTTGAGAGGGATTTGAAAAGTTTCAATGGGAATGGGAAGAATTGGGACAAAAATTGGAAAATTTTTAAGGGACTTTGAAAAAATTTCAACTGGAATTTTAGCCATTTTTTGACGTGAAATTGTAAACATGTGGCCATGGATTTTGAAAATTCTAGAGAGAATTTTAAAAGCTTCAAGAGAATTTCAACAATTTTGAGAGGGATTTGAAAAGTTTCAATGGGAATGGGAAGAATTGGGACAAAAATTGGAAAATTTTTCAGGGACTTTGAAAAAATTTCAACTGGAATTTTAGCCATTTTTTGACGTGAAATTGTAAACATGTGGACATGGATTTTGAAAATTCTAGAGAGAATTTTAAAAGCTTCAACAGAATTTCAACAATTTTGAGAGGGATTTGAAAAGTTTCAATGGGAATGGGAAGAATTGGGACAAAAATTGGAAAATTTTTAAGGGACTTTGAAAAAATTTCAACTGGAAATTTAGCCATTTTTTGACGTGAAATTGTAAACATGTGGACATGGATTTTGAAAATTCTAGAGAGAATTTTAAAAGCTTCAAGAGAATTTCAACAATTTTGAGAGGGATTTGAAAAGTTTCAATGGGAATAGGAAGAATTGGGACAAAAATTGGAAAATTTTTAAGGGACTGAAAAAATTTCAACTGGAATTTTAGCAATTTTTTGACGTGAAATTGTAAACATGTGGCCATGGATTTTGAAAATTCTAGAGAGAATTTTAAAAGCTTCAAGAGAATTTCCACAATTTTGAGAGGGATTTGAAAAGTTTCAATGGGAATGGGAAGAATTGGGACAAAAATTGGAAAATTTTTAAGGGACTTTGAAAAAATTTCAACTGGAATTTTAGCAATTTTTTGACGTGAAATTGTAAACATGATGAAGTGGATTTTGAAAATTCTAGAGAGAATTTTAAAAGCTTCAACAGAATTTCAACAATTTTGAGAGGGATTTGAAAAGTTTCAATGGGAATGGGAAGAATTGGGACAAAAATTGGAAAATTTTTAAGGGACTTTGAAAAAATTTCAACTGGCATTTTAGCCATTTTTTGACGTGAAACTGTAAACATGTGGACATGGATTTTGAAAATTCTAGAGAGAATTTTAAAAGCTTCAAGAGAATTTCAACAATTTTGAGAGGGATTTGAAAAGTTTCAATGGGAATGGGAAGAATTGGGACAAAAATTGGAAAATTTTTAAGGGACTTTGAAAAAATTTCAACTGGAATTTTAGCCATTTTTTGACGTGAAATTGTAAACATGTGGACATGGATTTTGAAAATTCTAGAGAGAATTTTAAAAGCTTCAAGAGAATTTCAACAATTTTGAGAGGGATTTGAAAAGTTTCAATGGGAATGGGAAGAATTGGGACAAAAATTGGAAAATTTTTAAGGGACTTTGAAAAAATTTCAACTGGAATTCTAGCCATTTTTTGACGTGAAATTGTAAACATGTGGACATGGATTTTGAAAATTCTAGAGAGAATTTTAAAAGCTTCAACAGAATTTCCACAATTTTGAGAGGGATTTGAAAAGTTTCAATGGGAATGGGAAGAATTGGGACAAAAATTGGAAAATTTTGAAGGGACTTTGAAAAAAATTTCAACTGGAATTTTAGCCATTTTTTGACGTGAAATTGTAAACATGTGGACATGGATTTTGAAAATTCTAGAGAGAATTTTAAAAGCGTCAACAGAATTTCAACAATTTTGAGAGGGATTTGAAAAGTTTCAATGGGAATGGAAGAATTGGGACAAAAATTGGAAAATTTTTAAGGGACTTTGAAAAAATTTCAACTGGAATTTTAGCAATTTTTTGACGTGAAATTGTAAACATGTGGACATGGATTTTGAAAATTCTAGAGAGAATTTTAAAAGCTTCAAGAGAATTTCAACACTTTTGAGAGGGATTTGAAAAGTTTCAATGGGAATGGGAAGAATTGGGACAAAAATTGGAAAATTTTTAAGGGACTTTGAAAAAATTTCAACTGGAATTTTAGCCATTTTTTGACGTGAAATTGTAAACATGTGGACATGGATTTTGAAAATTCTAGAGAGAATTTTAAAAGCTTCAAGAGAATTTCAACAATTTTGAGAGGGATTTGAAAAGTTTCAATGGGAATGGGAAGAATTGGGACAAAAATTGGAAAATTGTGAAGGGACTTTGAAAAAATTTCAACTGGAATTTTAGCCATTTTTTGACGTGAAATTGTAAACATGTGGACATGGATTTTGAAAATTCTAGAGAGAATTTTAAAAGCTTCAACAGAATTTCAACAATTTTGAGAGGGATTTGAAAAGTTTCAATGGGAATGGGAATAATTGGGACAAAAATTGGAAAATTTTAAGGGACTTTGAAAAAATTTCAACTGGAATTTTAGCAATTTTTTGACGTGAAATTGTAAACATGTGGACATGGATTTTGAAAATTCTAGAGAGAATTTTAAAAGCGTCAACAGAATTTCAACAATTTTGAGAGGGATTTGAAAAGTTTCAATGGGAATGGGAAGAATTGGGACAAAAATGGGAAAATTTTTAAGGGACTTTGAAAAAATTTCAACTGGAATTTTAGCCATTTTTTGACGTGAAATTGTAAACATGTGGACATGGATTTTGAAAATTCTAGAGAGAATTTTAAAAGCTTCAACAGAATTTCAACAATTTTGAGAGGGATTTGAAAAGTTTCAATGGGAATGGGAGAATTGGGACAAAAATTGGAAAATTTTGAAGGGACTTTGAAAAAATTTCAACTGGAATTTTAGCCATTTTTGACGTGAAAATTGTAAACATGTGGACATGGATTTTGAAAATTCTAGAGAGAATTTTAAAAGCTTCAACAGAATTTCAACAATTTTGAGAGGGATTTGAAAAGTTTCAATGGGAATGGGAAGAATTGGGACAAAAATTGGAAAATTTTTAAGGGACTTTGAAAAAATTTCAACTGGAATTTTAGCCATTTTTTGACGTGAAATTGTAAACATGTGGACATGGATTTTGAAAATTCTAGAGAGAATTTTAAAAGCGTCAACAGAATTTCAACAATTTTGAGAGGGATTTGAAAAGTTTCAATGGGAATGGGAAGAATTGGGACAAAAATTGGAAAATTTTTAAGGGACTTTGAAAAAATTTCAACTGGAATTTTAGCCATTTTTTGACGTGAAATTGTAAACATGTGGCCATGGATTTTGAAAATTCTAGGGAGAATTTTAAAAGCTTCAACAGAATTTCAACAATTTTGAGAGGGATTTGAAAAGTTTCAATGGGAATGGGAAGAATTGGGACAAAAATTGGAAAATTTTAAGGGACTTTGAAAAAATTTCAACTGGAATTTTAGCAATTTTTTGACGTGAAATTGTAAACATGTGGCCATGGATTTTGAAAATTCTAGAGAGAATTTTAAAAGCTTCAACAGAATTTCAACAATTTTGAGAGGGATTTGAAAAGTTTCAATGGGAATGGGAAGAATTGGGACAAAAATTGGAAAATTTTTAAGGGACTTTGAAAAACTTTCAACTGGAATTTTAGCATTTTTTTGACGTGAAATTGTAAACATGTGGCCATGGATTTTGAAAATTCTAGAGAGAATTTTAAAAGCTTCAAGAGAATTTCAACAATTTTGAGAGGGATTTGAAAAGTTTCAATGGGAATGGGAAGAATTGGGACAAAAATTGGAAAATTTTTAAGGGACTTTGACAAAATTTCAACTGGAATTTTAGCCATTTTTTGACGTGAAATTGTAAACATGTGGACATGGATTTTGAAAATTCTAGAGAGAATTTTAAAAGCTTCAACAGAATTTCAACAATTTTGAGAGGGATTTGAAAAGTTTCAATGGGGATGGGAAGAATTGGGACAAAAATTGGAAAATTTTTCAGGGACTTTGAAAAAATTTCAACTGGCATTTTAGCCATTTTTTGACATGAAATTGTAAACATGTGGACATGGATTTTGAAAATTCTAGAGAGAATTTTAAAAGCTTCAAGAGAATTTCAACAATTTTGAGAGGGATTTGAAAAGTTTCAATGGGAATGGGAAGAATTGGGACAAAAATTGGAAAATTTTTAAGGACTTTGAAAAATTGCAACTGGAATTTTAGCCATTTTTTGACGTGAAATTGTAAACATGTGGACATGGATTTTGAAAATTCTAGAGAGAATTTTAAAAGCTTCAAGAGAATTTCAACAATTTTGAGAGGGATTTGAAAAGTTTCAATGGGAATGGGAAGAATTGGGACAAAAATTGGAAAATTTTTAAGGGACTTTGAAAAAATTTCAACTGGAATTTTAGCCATTTTTTGACGTGAAATTGTAAACATGTGGACATGGATTTTGAAAATTCTAGAGAGAATTTTAAAAGCTTCAACAGAATTTCAACAATTTTGAGAGGGATTTGAAAAGTTTCAATGGGAATGGGAAGAATTGGGACAAAAATGGGAAAATTTTTAAGGGACTTTGAAAAAATTTCAACTGGAATTTTAAGCCATTTTTTGACGTGAAATTGTAAACATGTGGACATGGATTTTGAAAATTCTAGAGAGAATTTTAAAAGCGTCAACAGAATTTCAACAATTTTGAGAGGGATTTGAAAAGTTTCAATGGGAATGGGAAGAATTGGGACAGAAATTGGAAAATTTTTAAGGGACTTTGAAGAAATTTCAACTGGAATTTTAGCCATTTTTTGACGTGAAATTGTAAACATGTGGACATGGATTTTGAAAATTCTAGAGAGAATTTTAAAAGCTTCAAGAGAATTTCCACAATTTTGAGAGGGATTTGAAAAGTTTCAATGGGAATGGGAAGAATTGGGACAAAAATTGGAAAATTTTTAAGGGACTTTGAAAAAATTTCAACTGGAATTTTAGCCATTTTTTGACGTGAAATTGTAAACATGTGGCCATGGATTTTGAAAATTCTAGAGAGAATTTTAAAAGCTTCAACAGAATTTCAACAATTTTGAGAGGGATTTGAAAAGTTTCAATGGGAATGGGAAGAATTGGGACAAAAATTGGAAAATTTTTCAGGGACTTTGAAAAAATTTCAACTGGAATTTTAGCCATTTTTTTATGTGAAATTGTAAACATGTGGCCATGGATTTTGAAAATTCTAGAGAGAATTTTAAAAGCGTCAACAGAATTTCAACAATTTTGAGAGGGATTTGAAAAGTTTCAATGGGAATGGGAAGAATTGGGACAAAAATGGGAAAATTTTTAAGGGACTTTGAAAAAATTTCAACTGGAATTTTAGCCATTTTTTGACGTGAAATTGTAAACATGTGGACATGGATTTTGAAAATTCTAGAGAGAATTTTAAAAGCTTCAACAGAATTTCAACAATTTTGAGAGGGATTTGAAAAGTTTCAATGGGAATGGGAAGAATTGGGACAAAAATTGGAAAATTTTTAAAGGACTTTGAAAAAATTTCCACTGGAATTTTAGCCATTTTTTTATGTGAAATTGTAAACATGTGGACATGGATTTCGAAAATTCTAGAGAGAATTTTAAAAGCTTCAAGAGAATTTCAACAATTTTGAGAGGGATTTGAAAAGTTTCAATGGGAATGGGAAGAATTGGGACAAAAATTGGAAAATTTTTATGGGACTTGGAAAAAATTTCAACTGGAATTTTAGCCATTTTTTGACGTGAAATTGTAAACATGTGGACATGGATTTTGAAAATTCTAGAGAGAATTTTAAAAGCTTCAACAGAATTTCAACAATTTTGAGAGGGATTTGAAAAGTTTCAATGGGAATGGGAAGAATTGGGACAAAAATTGGAAAATTTTTAAGGGACTTTGAAAAAATTTCAACTGGAATTTTAGCATTTTTCTTACGTGAAATTGTAAACATGTGGCCATGGATTTTGAAAATTCTAGAGAGAATTTTAAAAGCTTCAACAGAATTTCAACAATTTTGAGAGGGATTTGAAAAGTTTCAATGGGAATGGGAAGAATTGGGACAAAAATTGGAAAATTTTTAAGGGACTTTGAAAAAATTTCAACTGGAATTTTAGCCATTTTTTGACGTGAAATTGTAAACATGTGGACATGGATTTTGAAAATTCTAGAGAGAATTTTAAAAGCTTCAAGAGAATTTCCACAATTTTGAGAGGGATTTGAAAAGTTTCAATGGGAATGGGAAGAATTGGGACAAAAATTGGAAAATTTTTAAGGGACTTTGAAAAAATTTCAACTGGAATTTTAGCCATTTTTTGACGTGAAATTGTAAACATGTGGCCATGGATTTTGAAAATTCTAGAGAGAATTTTAAAAGCTTCAACAGAATTTCAACAATTTTGAGAGGGATTTGAAAAGTTTCAATGGGAATGGGAAGAATTGGGACAAAAATTGGAAAATTTTTAAGGGACTTTGAAAAAATTTCAACTGGCATTTTAGCAATTTTTTGACGTGAAATTGTAAACATGTGGACATGGATTTTGAAAATTCTAGAGAGAATTTTAAAAGCTTCAAGAGAATTTCAACAATTTTGAGAGGGATTAGAAAAGTTTCAATGGGAATGGGAAGAATTGGGACAAAAATTGGAAAATTTTTAAGGGACTTTGAAAAAATTGCAACTGGAATTTTAGCCATTTTTTGACGTGAAATTGTAAACATGATGAAGTGGATTTTGAAAATTCTAGAGAGAATTTTAAAAGCTTCAACAGAATTTCAACAATTTTGAGAGGGATTTGAAAAGTTTCAATGGGAATGGGAAGAATTGGGACAAAAATTGGAAAATTTTTAAAGGACTTTGAAAAAATTTCAACTGGAATTTTAGCCATTTTTTGACGTGAAATTGTAAACATGTGGCCATGGATTTTGAAAATTCTAGAGAGAATTTTAAAAGCTTCAAGAGAATTTCAACAATTTTGAGAGGGATTTGAAAAGTTTCAATGGGAATGGGAAGAATTGGGACAAAAATTGGAAAATTTTTAAGGGACTTTGAAAAAATTTCAACTGGAATTTTAGCCATTTTTTGACGTGAAATTGTAAAACATGTGGCCATGGATTTTGAAAATTCTAGAGAGAATTTTAAAAGCTTCAACAGAATTTCAACAATTTTGAGAGGGATTTGAAAAGTTTCAATGGGAATGGGAAGAATTGGGACAAAAATTGGAAAATTTTTAAGGGACTTTGAAAAAATTTCAACTGGCATTTTAGCAATTTTTTGACGTGAAATTGTAAACATGTGGACATGGATTTTGAAAATTCTAGAGAGAATTTTAAAAGCTTCAAGAGAATTTCAACAATTTTGAGAGGGATTTGAAAAGTTTCAATGGGAATGGGAAGAATTGGGACAAAAATTGGAAAATTTTTAAGGGACTTTGAAAAAATTGCAACTGGAATTTTAGCCATTTTTTGACGTGAAATTGTAAACATGTGGACATGGATTTTGAAAATTCTAGAGAGAATTTTAAAAGCTTCAACAGAATTTCAACAATTTTGAGAGGGATTTGAAAAGTTTCAATGGGAATGGGAAGAATTGGGACAAAAATTGGAAAATTTTTAAAGGACTTTGAAAAAATTTCAACTGGAATTTTAGCCATTTTTTGACGTGAAATTGTAAACATGTGGACATGGATTTTGAAAATTCTAGAGAGAATTTTAAAAGCTTCAAGAGAATTTCAACAATTTTGAGAGGGATTTGAAAAGTTTCAATGGGAATGGGAAGAATTGGGACAAAAATTGGAAAATTTTTCAGGGACTTTGAAAAAATTTCAACTGGAATTTTAGCCATTTTTTGACGTGAAATTGTAAACATGTGGACATGGATTTTGAAAATTCTAGAGAGAATTTTAAAAGCTTCAACAGAATTTCAACAATTTTGAGAGGGATTTGAAAAGTTTCAATGGGAATGGGAAGAATTGGGACAAAAATGGGAAAATTTTTAAGGGACTTTGAAAAAATTTCAACTGGAATTTTAGCCATTTTTTGACGTGAAATTGTAAACATGTGGACATGGATTTTGAAAATTCTAGAGAGAATTTTAAAAGCGTCAACAGAATTTCAACAATTTTGAGAGGGATTTGAAAAGTTTCAATGGGAATGGGAAGAATTGGGACAGAAATTGGAAAATTTTTAAGGGACTTTGAAGAAATTTCAACTGGAATTTTAGCCATTTTTTGACGTGAAATTGTAAACATGTGGACATGGATTTTGAAAATTCTAGAGAGAATTTTAAAAGCTTCAAGAGAATTTCCACAATTTTGAGAGGGATTTGAAAAGTTTCAATGGGAATGGGAAGAATTGGGACAAAAATTGGAAAATTTTTAAGGGACTTTGAAAAAATTTCAACTGGAATTTTAGCCATTTTTTGACGTGAAATTGTAAACATGTGGCCATGGATTTTGAAAATTCTAGAGAGAATTTTAAAAGCTTCAACAGAATTTCAACAATTTTGAGAGGGATTTGAAAAGTTTCAATGGGAATGGGAAGAATTGGGACAAAAATTGGAAAATTTTTAAGGGACTTTGAAAAAATTTCAACTGGAATTTTAGCCATTTTTTTATGTGAAATTGTAAACATGTGGCCATGGATTTTGAAAATTCTAGAGAGAATTTTAAAAGCGTCAACAGAATTTCAACAATTTTGAGAGGGATTTGAAAAGTTTCAATGGGAATGGGAAGAATTGGGACAAAAATGGGAAAATTTTTAAGGGACTTTGAAAAAATTGCAACTGGAATTTTAGCCATTTTTTGACGTGAAATTGTAAACATGTGGACATGGATTTTGAAAATTCTAGAGAGAATTTTAAAAGCTTCAACAGAATTTCAACAATTTTGAGAGGGATTTGAAAAGTTTCAATGGGAATGGGAAGAATTGGGACAAAAATTGGAAAATTTTTAAAGGACTTTGAAAAAATTTCAACTGGAATTTTAGCCATTTTTTGACGTGAAATTGTAAACATGTGGACATGGATTTTGAAAATTCTAGAGAGAATTTTAAAAGCTTCAAGAGAATTTCAACAATTTTGAGAGGGATTTGAAAAGTTTCAATGGGAATGGGAAGAATTGGGACAAAAATTGGAAAATTTTTAAGGGACTTTGAAAAAATTTCAACTGGAATTTTAGCCATTTTTTGACGTGAAATTGTAAACATGTGGACATGGATTTTGAAAATTCTAGAGAGAATTTTAAAAGCTTCAACAGAATTTCCACAATTTTGAGAGGGATTTGAAAAGTTTCAATGGGAATGGGAAGAATTGGGACAAAAATTGGAAAATTTTTAAAGGACTTTGAAAAAATTTCAACTGGAATTTTAGCCATTTTTTGACGTGAAATTGTAAACATGTGGACATGGATTTTGAAAATTCTAGAGAGAATTTTAAAAGCTTCAAGAGAATTTCAACAATTTTGAGAGGGATTTGAAAAGTTTCAATGGGAATGGGAAGAATTGGGACAAAAATTGGAAAATTTTTATGGGACTTTGAAAAAATTTCAACTGGAATTTTAGCCATTTTTTGACGTGAAATTGTAAACATGTGGACATGGATTTTGAAAATTCTAGAGAGAATTTTAAAAGCTTCAAGAGAATTTCAACAATTTGAGAGGGATTTGAAAAGTTTCAATGGGAATGGGAAGAATTGGGACAAAAATGGGAAAATTTTTAAGGGACTTTGAAAAAATTTCAACTGGAATTTTAGCCATTTTTTGACGTGAAATTGTAAACATGTGGACATGGATTTTGAAAAATTCTAGAGAGAATTTTAAAAGCGTCAACAGAATTTCAACAATTTTGAGAGGGATTTGAAAAGTTTCAATGGGAATGGGAAGAATTGGGACAGAAATTGGAAAATTTTTAAGGGACTTTGAAGAAATTTCAACTGGAATTTTAGCCATTTTTTGACGTGAAATTGTAAACATGTGGACATGGATTTTGAAAATTCTAGAGAGAATTTTAAAAGCTTCAAGAGAATTTCCACAATTTTGAGAGGGATTTGAAAAGTTTCAATGGGAATGGGAAGAATTGGGACAAAAATTGGAAAATTTTTATGGGACTTTGAAAAAATTTCAACTGGAATTTTAGCCATTTTTTGACGTGAAATTGTAAACATGTGGACATGGATTTTGAAAATTCTAGAGAGAATTTTAAAAGCTTCAAGAGAATTTCAACAATTTTGAGAGGGATTTGAAAAGTTTCAATGGGAATGGGAAGAATTGGGACAAAAATGGGAAAATTTTTAAGGGACTTTGAAAAAATTTCAACTGGAATTTTAGCCATTTTTTGACGTGAAATTGTAAACATGTGGACATGGATTTTGAAAATTCTAGAGAGAATTTTAAAAGCGTCAACAGAATTTCAACAATTTTGAGAGGGATTTGAAAAGTTTCAATGGGAATGGGAAGAATTGGGACAGAAATTGGAAAATTTTTAAGGGACTTTGAAGAAATTTCAACTGGAATTTTAGCCATTTTTTGACGTGAAATTGTAAACATGTGGACATGGATTTTGAAAATTCTAGAGAGAATTTTAAAAGCTTCAAGAGAATTTCCACAATTTTGAGAGGGATTTGAAAAGTTTCAATGGGAATGGGAAGAATTGGGACAAAAATTGGAAAATTTTTAAGGGACTTTGAAAAAATTTCAACTGGAATTTTAGCCATTTTTTGACGTGAAATTGTAAACATGTGGACATGGATTTTGAAAATTCTAGAGAGAATTTTAAAAGCTTCAACAGAATTTCAACAATTTTGAGAGGGATTTGAAAAGTTTCAATGGGAATGGGAAGAATTGGGACAAAAATTGGAAAATTTTTAAGGGACTTTGAAAAAATTTCAACTGGAATTTTAGCCATTTTTTGACGTGAAATTTTAAACATGTGGCCATGGATTTTGAAAATTCTAGAGAGAATTTTAAAAGCGTCAACAGAATTTCAACAATTTTGAGAGGGATTTGAAAAGTTTCAATGGGAATGGGAAGAATTGGGACAAAAATTGGAAAATTTTTAAGGGACTTTGAAAAAATTTCAACTGGAATTTTAGCCATTTTTTGACGTGAAATTGTAAACATGTGGACATGGATTTTGAAAATTCTAGAGAGAATTTTAAAAGCTTCAAGAGAATTTCAACAATTTTGAGAGGGATTTGAAAAGTTTCAATGGGAATGGGAAGAATTGGGACAAAAATTGGAAAATTTTTAAGGGACTTTGAAAAAATTTCAACTGGAATTTTAGCCATTTTTTGACGTGAAATTGTAAACATGTGGACATGGATTTTGAAAATTCTAGAGAGAATTTTAAAAGCTTCAAGAGAATTTCAACAATTTTGAGAGGGATTTGAAAAGTTTCAATGGGAATGGGAAGAATTGGGACAAAAATTGGAAAATTTTTAAGGGACTTTGAAAAAATTTCAACTGGAATTTTAGCCATTTTTTGACGTGAAATTGTAAACA